>NC_045963.1:10297236-10597236 GCF_010909765.2 Amblyraja radiata | reverse complement strand
CATTTTTGTGTACCTTCGATTTTCCAGCATCTGCAGTTCCTTCATTAACACCAGTCGTCAGGATTGAACCCGGGCCTCTGGCGCTGTGAGGCAGCAACTCTACCATTGCGCCACTTTGGGTGAGTCTGTATTTAGAATACTGTGTTTGATTTTGGTCAGCCGCTGCTGAAGGATATCATTAAACTGAAAAGAGTGCAGAGAAGCTTTATGAGGATGTTACCTGGGCTTGCGGGCCTGATCTTTCGGGAGAGGTTGTGCAGGCTACGAATTTACTCTTTGAAGCACAGCTGGTTGAAGTGGTGTATAAAATCATAAGGGAAATAGATAGGATGAATGCACACAGTCTTTTACCTAAATTAGAGGAATCAATGACCAGAGGACATAGGCTTGTGAGAGTCGACAGAACTTGAGGGGAAACTTTTTCACACAGAGGGTGCTAGCTGCCAAATGAAGTAGTTGTAACAGGTACTATAACAGCATGAAAAAAACACATGGACAGGTACATGGATAGGAATGATCTAGAGGGAAATGGACCAAAAGTGGGCAAATGGGACCAGCTTAGATAAAGCATCTTGGTCAGCATTGACTCGTTGGGCCGAAGGTCATGTGCCCGTGATGTACGACTATGACTCTAATAAGCTGGATTGAGTCCCATATGGTCATTAGTTTAATTCTTTACACATTGTATGATAAACGTTTTTCTCATCTCAATTTACACGTGGTGAGTTGTCTTCATTAACCATTGCAATTCATTGGAGGTACTTACACAATCATGATGGGATGGGGCTTCCAGGATTGTGATTAAGCAACAATAAGGGAATGGAAACTCTGCTCAATTTGACCCAACAAACTATTGGAGATGCAGGACCTGGTGATTGTGGTGTTGGTGAACAGCATGGAGCATGGTTAGATCCCTCTTATGGGAGGTGGTCATAGACTGAGACTTGCATGGCACCAATGTTACTCACCACCTATCACTCCGGATCATAATGTCATAAGTGATAGAAGCAGAATAAGGCCATTCGGCCCATCAAGTCTGCTCCACCATTCAATCATTGCTGATCCATCTCTCCCTCCCAACACCATTCTCCTGCCTTCTCCCCCATAACCTCTGACACCCACACAAATCAAATCTGTACAGTTTGTGTTGGATTTGTCCAGAGGAGTTATGATGGATCTGAAATTCATACAAACTTCAGTGCGACCCACTTCTGACTTTCTGGTGTAGGATGCAACTGCAAATAATCAATGCACAAAGCACAGCCACAAGGAACACCTTGGACACAATCCTGGGTCTCGATCAACCCGGCATTCTTCCTTAGCGTAAGGCACAAATTCAGCCTGCAAAAAAATGTTCCATCCTCATTGTAATTGTAATTGACTTTAGTTTTACTAAACGTGTAGGATGAAACTGCAGATTCTGGTTATACACCGAAGATAGACACAAAAAGCTGGAGTAACTCAGCAGGACAGGCAGCATCTCTGGAGAGAAGGAATGTGTGATGTTTCAGTGTGAGATCCTTCTTTTGATTGAGAGTCAGGAGAGAGGGAGTCTAGAGACTCTGGAGGGGTAAGGTGTGAAAACGACAGATCAAATCAGACGATGATAAGGAAATGTAGAATGGATCGTTGTTAGCTGAGGGGAAGGTGCAAGGAGGCATACAATCAGTAAAATTAATCAGACGGACAATGAAGCTAGTCGTACGCAGTTTTACTAAGATGTCTTGATACTCCATTCAGTCGGTTAAGTACAGTCACTTTGGCTAGCCCGTGCTGTCTCCTCCCCTTCCTTCACCCTCTAGCTGTCTCCTCCCACCCTCCCATCCGCCCGCCCTCGGGCTCCTCCTCCTCCTCCCTTTGTCCTTCTTTCTTTCCCCACCCCCTATCAGTCTGAAGAAGGGTTTCGGCCCGAAACGTCGCCTATTTCCTTCGCTCCATAGGTGCTGCTGCACCCGCTGAGTTTCCCCAGCAATTTTGTGTACCTTCGATATTCCAGCATCTGCAGTTCCCTTTTGAACACAGTCACTTTAATCTCGCTTCTGAAAAACCCTTACTTGAATCTAGGTCATAATGGGGTACAATGAGGTGAAGAGCCACGTTTTCTATTAAAAACTAAACTGAGCATTTGAGTAGGTTACTGAAGAATAAATACGCTTTGTGTAAGAAGGAACTGCAGATGCTGGTTTAAACCAAAGATAGACACAAAAAACAGGAGTAACAGCGTGACGGGCAGCATCTCTGGAGAGATGGAATGGGTGACGTTTCAGGTCGAGACCCTTCTTCAGACTACGGGGGGGGGGGGGGAGGAAACGAGCGATATAGACGATGATGTAGAGGGATAAAGAACAATGAATGAAATATATGCAAAAAAGTAACAATGATAAAGGGAACAGGCCATTGTTAGCTGTTAATTGGGTGAAAATGAGAAGCTGGTGTGACTTGGGTGGGGGAGGGTTGGAGAGAGAGGGAATGCCGGAGTTACTTGAACTTTGGTCGCTCCGTCAGTATCCTCATTTTAATGATGTAGTAGATAGTCAGTAGTGATTACTGATTGAATAGTAATTAGCTGATCTGATTGATCGTACATCTGACATCAATGTACATTATTCTGTGTTATTAAACTGATGGCACAGTGAGTTATGCTGTAACAGGTCATTGTGCTGTGGCTATTTGTGAAGTACACATCAATATTTCAACTGAGATGCTTTCATAGTCTTCTCCATTTTCAGTACACTAAACCATTCATTAACATTTGGAACAAATTAGTTTAAGTTGAAGGTAGACAAAAATGATGGAGAAACTCAGCGGGTGAGGCAGCATCTATGGAGAAGGAATAGGCGACATTTCGGGTCAAGACCCTTTTTCAGGCTGATGTCGGGGGAGGGGGCGGGAGAAAGAAAGGAAGAGGCGGAGACAGTAGGCTAGTGGGAGAGCTGGGAAGGGGGAGGTGAAGGCGGGAGAAAACAAGGACTATCTGAAATTGGAGAAGTCAATGTTCATACCGCTAAGGTGTAAACTACCCAAGCGAGAAATAGATGATAGATTGTGCGGTGGTGGTGCCAAGCCGCAGAGACCATTTGGCAATTCTGTTTGGAGATAATTGTAAATACCTCTGAGTGTTTTGTGCATATTTGGGACTCTGCCATCGTACAGCAGAAGGTTATTCATGAATCTTCCCGCTCATCAATGACAATTTATGACTTTGCACTATCCAGTACTGGTTTAGTAGGGATTTCCTCGTGCTTACTACAGGATGGACAAAACGCATTACTTTAAATCCCCACCACAAACTCCACTCTTTGGCCATTGACTCATTCTTTCTCTATATGACAGGCTGTTTGCTGCTTCGGTGTCCTATTTGATTCTAAAAATGTTGTTTCCAGCCATTACTTAAACTATTATTTTAACCTCAGTAACAACCCGTGACTCTGGCCCAGAGATAGATCATCTCTGGCCGAAAACCTCATTCATGTCGTTATCTCTTGTCCACCAGATTGTCCTTGTACATTCTTGTCTGGCTTCCTACTTCTCATTTTATTTTAAACTTAATATCTTTAGACTTTCGACTTTGCTTTAGACTTTGGAGATACACTGTGGAAATAGATCCTTCGGCCCACCGAGGCTGAGTTGACCACCAATCATTCGTCCATTGGTTCTATCTTACATACTAGGGCCAATTTTACAGAAACCAATTAACCTATAAATCAACACGTCTTTGGAATGTGGGAGGAAACCGGAGCACCTGGAAAAAACCCACGCGGTCACAGGGAGAACGTGCAAACTCCATGCAGACAGCATCCAGAGTCAGGATCGCGATGTAAGACAGCAACTCTACCTCTGTGTCACTGTGCTGCCCAAATCACATATCATTGGTAATTTTTCCCACCACTCAATTTAGATCAGGTTATTTTTAACCCACTTCCCCTGTATTTGCTCATCTCCAACTTCATCTCCAGCCTTCAGCCATCAGCTATTTGTGCTCCTCCAATTCTGCCCTCCAGGACAAACCCAAACTTAATATTCTTTAATGTTGACTTTAGCTTCCGTTGACAAATCTGTAGGCTGCAGAATCCCATTCTCAAACCTCCTCCCCTTATTAGCACCATTTTCATTTAAACCTAACTCTTTCATCAGACATTTATTGATCTGTCCTACTTGGTTGATGTAAAATGTTGATGAATCGCCTGCAGCATGCTTAGGGACATTTTACTGTGTTTCATGTTATCATGTTGTGCATTGAGGGCTGGAAAATGTCAAAATGAACAAGCGTCCCATGCTTGCTAAAGGTCCTAATGTAATTGGAGGTGCAAAGGGACTAGCAAGTCGAATCGGTAGTAAAGAAGGCAAATGCAGTCCTAGTATTTATTTCAAGAGGGCAGAGATGTAGTGCTCAGGCTTTATAAGGCGCTGTATTTGGAGTACTGTGAGCAATTTTGAGCCCCATATCTGAGGAAGGATGTGTTGGCTCTGGAGAGGGTCCAGAAGAGCTTTACGAGAATGATCCCTGGAAAGAGTGGGTTAACCAACGATGAACATTTGTTTGCTGTTGTTTAGAAGAATGAAGGGAGACCTCATTGAAACATACATTGTGAACGGCTTGGATAGAGTGGATGTGGAGAGGATGTTTCCACTAGTGGGAGAGTCTAGGACTAGAGGGCACAGCCTCAGAATTAAAGTACATTCCATTAGGAAGGAGACAAGGAGAATATTCATTTAGTCAGAAGGTGGTGAATCAGTGGATTTCTTTGCCACAGAAGGCAGTGGAAGCTGTCAGTGGCTATTTTTAAGTCAGAGATAGATAGATTCTTGATTAGTACAGGTGTCAGAGGTTATCGGGGGAAGGCAGGAGAATGGGGTTAGGAGGGGGAGATAGATCAGCCATGATTGAATGGCATAGTAGACTCGATGGGCACATGACTAATGGCTTTATGACTTCAAGCCTTGCCACTCCTGGCAGAATGAATTAAAAAAAAGTCTAGTACTGGTGATTGTGCAATCATTCATTTTGAAGGATTCTCATAAATAGCAAACCAGGAGTAAACAATTTCAATTTTTGAATTTTATTTTAACACATCTTCTATAGTAAGAAAAATAGCAACAATAGAGTTAAGATGAAGACAGTACCAAGAAAGCAAAAACACTAATGGTGTTTTAAATAAATATATTTACTATATTCAAGTGTATAAAAGTCACAGACTTTAGAATTAATTAGGTGAGGAAATGGCATCACACACGCTCAAAATTAGATGTTCCTTTAGTTCAGTTTTTATAATGGACTAGACCAAGTGCAGATCCGTTGGGTCTGTTCCCCCAACGTGCGGTTGTGGGGGGGGGGGAGGCGGCATGTAGCATCACACACACTAACTATCCCCCCCCCCCCGCACTCACGCTAATTACCCCCCTTGATATTATATTAATATTATTAATTTGCTCCTTTTACCCCATAACCACCCTATCTACTGACGTATAGCCCCCAACTTGCAGTCACATCTAGAGAGGGAGGGGGCTGGGGGTTAGAGAGTGAGGGCAGAGAGAGAAGGGGGAGATAGAGGGGGGAGAGAGAGGGGGACGAGAGAGGGGGAGGAGAGAGGGGGGTGAGAGGGGGGGAGAGAGGGGGAAGAGAGGGGGAGAGAGAGGGGGAGAGAGGGGGGAGGAGGGGGGAGGAGGGGGGAGGAGGGGGAGGAGGGGGGAGGAGAGGGGGGGAGAGGGGGGGAGAGGGGGGGAGGGGGGGGGAGGGGGGGAGGGGGGGGAGGGGGGGAGGGGGGGGGAGGGGGGGGGGGGGGGGGAGAGGGGGGAGAGGAGAGGGGGGAGAGAAGAGGGGGGTGATGGGGAGAGGGGAGGGATGGGGAGAGGGGGGGGGGAGGTGGGGAGAGAGAGAGAGAAAGGGAGAGAGACAGGGGGAGAGAGAGAGAGACAGGGGGGGAGAGAGAGAGAGAGAGAAAGAGAGAGGGATAGGGATAGGGAGAGAGAGATGTGGGGAGAGAGGGGAGGGGAGAGAGAGAGAGAGTGTGCCTTTTTACCCAAACCCCCCAAACAACCATTTGCAGGCAGTGCTTTTTTCCCTCAAACTAACCATATTTTCATTTTCAAACCACATTATGGGTACTCACAGCTGTGGAGACATTTGTTCAGTGTCATCCAGAGCTCTGATTGAGGCACACCACTTGCAGAGACTGATTGAGGCACACCACTTCCTGATTTTATAGTCCCTCCCCCCCTCCCCTCCAGCAGGGGCAGCAGAGAGAATGGGGAATTTTGTAAAACCATTAATATCTCTGTCATTTTTCATCGACGAGAAATATCCTCGGCACACATGCGGCGGAGGGGGGCTCTGAGCGAGGTGGCCAAAAATGACGGCCGTAGGTGGCGGCGTTCTCTCGGAAATCGCAGCACAGAAGGCCAAAACCGGTCAAGAACAGACTTTTAGTAATATAGATAGATACTTGAGAAATAACTTGCATTCAAAACTCTTGCAACTTGTGGAACAAAGCAGGGGTTTTGATATATTAGCCCGTGAATACTAATACTTTACACAGGTAAACATATTTCTGCTGACTAAGTTGATGATCGCTGACAAAATTACTTGGAATCACAGCCAACATTGCCTGAATTTCCATGTCCTACTGTGCATTTTCTTACATCAGATGATCTGTCAAGATTTCACCACTGTTACATTGAGTACTGTTGTAGGTTCACTACAATTCTCATCACAGGTTCAGGTCAATGCGACCACGTGGAAGGTTTCAGATATGATACCTGGTTTGTGTTGAGATAACTAATATGTGCTGAAGTGGCAGAAGGACACGGTAGAAAGCGACTAAAAATAGGTTGCCATTTTAAAAATCGGTAATTTTTTTGTTGAAGCCGGTTGCGATGCTAGTTGAAGGTGGTTGCCGGAGGTTGCAGGTGGTTGCCGGAGGTTGCAGGTAATGGAAGGTCTTACCGGCTTCGAATAAAAAATGACCGATTTTTAAAACGGCAACCTATTTTTTGTCGCGGCCGGTTTTGAATTTTTTGAAATAATCGCCGGAACATAGAAGAAGCGGAAACCACTTTCGACCATTAGGGAGACTGACAAAAACCTCTGGGAACCTCCGGGAACCGCAAGTAAACCTTGGGTGGGGCGCTAAGTCTCCAGAGGTTACCGTTCAGGTTTCCTAAGTGGGACAGGGGCATAAGTTGTTGAAGCCTGTGAAGCCACGTTTAGGCATGAGTTATTACATTTAGGAAATGAGAAGATTAAGGAGGAAAAATGAATAAATTAGAAAAATAAAGCTGAAAACTATATAGTGACCAAAAAGGAAACTGCATAGCTACTTATCAGCATGTATCTAATTATTTTAACATAGTCATAGAGTGATACAGTGTGAAAACAGGCCCTTCAACCTAATTTGCCAACATCGTCCAACATGTCACAGCTACACTAGTTCCACCTGCCCGTGTTTGGTCCATATCCCTCCAAACCTGTCGAATCCATGTACCTGGCTAACTGTTTCTTAAATATTGGGATAGTCCCTGCCTCAACTACTTCCTCTGGCAGCTTGTTCCATACACCCACCACCCTTTGTGTGAAAACGTTACCCCTCAGATTCCTATTAAATCTATTCCCCTTCACCTTAAACCTATGTCCTCTGGTCCTTCATTCACCTACTATTGGCAAGATCTGTGCATCTACCCGATCTATTCCTCTCATGATTTTATACACCTCAATAAGATCACCGCTCATCCTCTTGCACTCCAAGGAATAGAGTCCCAACCTACTCATCCTCTCCCTATAGCACAGACCCTCTAGTCCTGGCAACATCCTTGTAAATCTTCTCTGAACCCTTTCCTGCTTGACATCTTTTCCATAACATGGTGCCCAGAACTGAACACAATACTCTAAATGCAGCCACACCAGCTTCATACAACTGCAACATGACCTCCCAATTTCTATAACCAATACCAATACTCTGACTGATGAAGGCCAATGTGCCATAAGCCTTTTTGACCACCCTATCCACCTGCGACTCCACCTTCAAGGAACCATGCACCTGCACTCCTAGATCCCTCTGCTCTACAATGCTCCCCAGAGCCTACCATTCACTGTCCATGTTAGACTTCCCAAAATGCAACACCTCACCTAACGATTTCATTTATACACTGGAAGACAGATTTAATAGGAAAGTGCTAACATTTTCACACAAAGCGTGTATGGAACAAGCGGCTGGATGAGGTATTGAGTCGGTACTAACACAACGTTTAAGAAACATTGAGACAGGTATAAAGATAGGACAGGTTTGTAGGGATATGGACCAAAGGCAGGCAGGTGGGACGAGTGTAGCTGGGACATGTTGGCCAGTGTGGGCAAGATGGGCCAAAGGGGCCTGTTTCCACACTGTAAGGCTCTATGGTGAGATACTGCTCACTCTGTGCCACAACATCTTTTTCAACTCGGTACCAGTAATTCCTGAGTTCTACACCAACATTTGAAACTCCAGGAGACCCAAGGCATAGGCAAATATTCTACTATTTCCATAAGCCAGGATCATCTACAATCATCTCAGATCATCCTCATTGTGGACATTGGTCTCTGCAACTGTGGTGCTACAATGTTGAGAACTATGTTCTGTATCTTTCCATTCCTTTTACTATTGGACCTGATTGTAGTTATGTATTGTATTTTCTGCTTAGTTTGGGTAGCGTGTAAAACAAAGTTTTGCACTGTACCTCAATACATGTGACAATAATAAACCAAAACCTAAAATAAGTCATAAGACCACACAGCAAGAATATAATAAGACCATAACCTTCTGACTATTGGCCATAGTTTATTTCCCAATGGATAACTATGAATAACAGCTGGATGATAAAACTATGAGAGATAGGAAATTGGGAGGTTAAAAGAGAGTCAGCTTTCTAACCCATTTTAATAATCTGAACCATGTAGATGCTTGATACTTGCTGATATTTGACCATCCCGTCATGTTAATGGAAATTAGAAGGATGAATTATTTCCTGTTGGGTTATGTGATTCTTTCCACTAGGATCCAAATATTGCATTATATTATATCAACTGGATAGGATGCTTCTGTCTGGGATCTTACTAATGCTCAGTGCTTGAATATTGCATGTTTTTTACAGCAAGCCTGAGGAAACCTCCATGTACACGTGGGATTCCCTAAGCCTTGGCTCTTAATAATCAGGACTAAAGCTCTGTGGATTTGTTTAAGTGGAAAGTGTTCCTTTGGGGAGTGCAAGTCTATATCAGGCAGGGGGAATCTATACTCGTGTGAATTCCACAACAAATTGATTTAGAATGTCTAACACACAATAGATTTATTCAGTCCCTTTCAGGTTAGCAGAGGTTCACTTGCACCTCCTCCAACCTCATCTATATTGTATCCGTTGTTTCAAGATGCGGACATTAATACATCAGAAAGACCAAACGTTGACGGGGCATCATTTTGCTGAAACACTTCGCTCTAGTCCTCCTGGGCTTACCATGATCTCCCTTGCCAAAATACTTTTATTCCACTTCCCTTCCCACACGACCTTTCTGTCCTCGGCCTCCTCCATTTCAGTGAGGCTAGAACTCTAAATTGTAAAATAACATCTCATATTTCACTTGGTCCGCTTACAACCCCAGTGGTTGAATATCGTTTATCAACTTCTCTCTCCATCTCTCCCTCTCCCTCCCCCTCTCTCTCCCCCCTCTCTTTCCCCCTCTCTCCCCGCTCCCTCTTCCCTCTCTCCCTCTCTCTCCTCTCTCCCTCCTCTCTCTCCCTCCCTACCCAAGTCACACCAACTTCTCATTCTCACCTAGCAAACAGCTAACAATGGCCTGTTTCCTTTATTGTTGTTACTTTTTTGCATACCTTTCATTCATTTGTTCTATATATCTCTACCTCACTGTGTATATCTCATGTTTCCCCTTTTCCCTGATTCTAGTCTGAAGAAGAGTCTCGTCCCGAAACGTCACCCATCCCTTCTCTCCAGAGATGCTCCCTGTCCCGCTGAGTTACTCCAGCATTTTGTGTCTATCTTCAGATTTATTCCACATAAGATATCAAACCAACCTATAGAAAAAGTCTGCATTCCATGGATCAAGTACCCAGTGGCTTTTTCCCATTTTCATGTTCGGTTTAAAAGGTTTGCTACTTTTCTCAAGTAAAAAACAAATGCTGTAACCAACCTTTCTGCTTCATTTTTTATTCAAACGTTGATTGGATTCTGTTGTCCCGGAAAAAAAGTAGAATTTTTCTTTAAAGTAGACTTTAAAGTCTTCTATCAAGATAAATTTGTGGACCATATTTTCACCAGTTGCTAAATACGAGGCCAATCTGAGAACACACAGAGGAGACACATAAAAAGTTAAAACAACGACGTCTTGTTCACATATTACGGCTGTCCATTGTGACAGAGGCAGCAGCTACTTAGATAGGATATGAGATAATTACTGAAAGATGAAGAATATAAATTGAGATGAGGAAAGGTCAGGAAAATGTTAGCAGAGTCGTTAGCTCCAATTGAACAGTACAAAGGCAAAATGGGACCAATAACAACCTTTGGCATCTTGTGGCTACCATTGCACATAGAAGCACATTAACGTGACTACTCCAATCAAACGGCTTCTGTACTAACAGATTATAATGTTTCATGATGACAAAAAAAATGCATGTAATGATATTCTCCAGTACTTGATCTCTGCCCATTTAATTTGGATTGAAAGCTTGATAAGCAGTTGTGTGTGAGCCGTGGCCACCACGTAATCACACATAGATCAAATTGTGCAAAATAACATGATGACACAAGTAATTGCATTGGCTATGCCGTTTGTGGTTATTGCATGCAGTAACATTTTAATTTAAAGTTTCTTTTTTTTTAAACAGTAAACATGGGAATTTGGACAAACATAGAAATATCGGACTTGCATCCTGCTGAATTTTACAACTTGAATTGAAAATAATGTAAGTTTATTTCATGAATGCAGAGCGTAGTGAAAACAAATTGCAAACCAGCATTGCCTTGGCTAACTATTGTGTTTTAGCAATCCATTTACAGATTAGAAAGTATCAATAAAATAGCATCCATTAAAATAATTTTCATGCTGCAAGTTCAGACATGATAGGAATCTTCGGCAAATATGAAATAGAAAATCTAAATTTCTTTGAATAACATAATTACTCCAGAAATAAAATTACAGTCTGACCATTTCTCAGGTTTGTACTAATTGTCAAAGACTCTAATGAAGTAAATGAAGAGGGTTCACAAAATTGCTGGGGAAACTCAGCGGGTGCAGCAGCATCTATGGAGCGAAGGAAATAGGCGACGTTTCGGGCCGAAGAGGGTTATTGTGTTCAGTTCTGGGCACCATGTTATAGGAAATATGTTGTCAAGTTGGAAAGGGTACAGAGAAGATTTATAGGGATGTTACCAGGACTAGAGGGTCTGAGCTATAGGGAGAGGTTGAGTAGGCTGGGACTCAGGAAGATGATGGGTGATCTTATAGAGGTGTATAAGATCATGAGGCAAATAGATTGGGTAGAAGCTCAGAGTCTCTTGCCAAGAGTAGGTGAAACGAGGACGAGAGGACATAGGTTTCAAGTGAAGGAGAAAAGATTTAATGGGAATTTGAGGGAAAACTTTTTCACACAAAGGGAGGTTGTTGTATGGAACAATCTGTCAGAGGAAGTAGTTGAGGCAGGGGCTATCCCAACATTTAAGAAACACTTAGACAAATACATGGATAGGACAGGTTTGGGGGGATATGGACCAAACACGGGCAGGTGGGACTAGTGTAGCTGGGACATATTGGCTGGTGTGGGTAAGTTGGGCTGAAGGACCTGATTCCACACGGGTTCATTCTATGAGTCTATGACCAAGAGTACACCACTTGCCACAATGACTTTTGCAACAAAACAAACACTTTGAGTGCCTGCATCCAAACAGGATTACCCCATTACACCTTCAAATAAAGAGCTTCACCCAAAAAGAAGCATTCAGCGCAACAGGCAGCATCTGTGGAGGGAAATGGATGTTGACATTTTGGGTCAGGATCCTTGAAGCAGGAAGACTCTCTTAAGAAGGGTCCCGACCTGTTTCCCTGCCTCTGTCTCTGTCCATTTCCCTCCACAGCTGCTGCCTGATCAGTTGAATTCCCCCAGCTGTTTGTTTTTAGCTCAGGTTTCCAGCGCCTGCAGTCTCTCGCATCTCCAGAAAGAGACTCTGCACCTGGAATGCAGCCACTGCCTGGCCAGGTCCATGCACCATTTAATAAGCAGCATCCAAGGACCCACTGTCGGTGAAAATTAAATGGATAACCGCTTAAAATATACTTGGAGAAATTAGTGGTAGACAAAAATGCTGGAGAAACTCAGCGGGTGAGGCAGCATCTATGGAGTGAAGGAAATAGGCAACGTTTTTCGGGTCGAAACCTTTCTTCAGACCCCGAGATTCATTGCCTGGAGAAATTAGTGCTTCTCCAGGCAAGGTTTGTGGAGCCCAGCAAGACAGGGGGAGGGGCCACTGGGAGAGGTAGACTCATTTCCAGACATGCTTGGTGTGCAGAGCAAAGGCCAGGGGTTCAGCACAAGAGAGAACACTTACTGTGTAGGAAGGAAGTGAAGATGCTGGTTTACATCAGGCAGCATCTCTGGGTAGAATGATTGGGTGACGTTTCGGGTCGACACCCTTCTTCAGTGAATACTCCCAATGTTGCTCGAGAAGCCAAAATGTAAAGCTGCTAAATGTAAAGCTCCCATCATAGTGGGAGTTCTCAAAGTGCCAATCTGAAAGAGAACTCTTGGGGAATCAAAGTCCCAAACTCTAGCCAAAAATGAGTTGACCTGGGATGGAACGCAGACCTGAAATTTTCCTTTCAGACACATTATGCACACTTTGAACTTCTGCAGATGTTTCCATTGTCTGCTCCTTCATTCAAATGTACTCAGGAGAGCAGGAAAAACTGCTTCAATGTGTCTGAACATCACCAATATTAACATTTCTGGCCTAATTTGACAAAGGACATCCTTGCTATTGAGGCAGTGCACCCTATAGGTTCATAAGGTTAATCCCCGGGATGGCGGGACTGTCATATGAGGAAAGATTGGAAAGACTGGGGTTGTATTCACTGGAGTTTAGAAGGATGAGAGGTAATCTTATTGAAACATATAAGATTATAAAAGGACTGGACAAGCAAGATGCAGGAAAAATGTTCCCAATGTTGGAGGAGTCCAGAACCAGGGGCCACCGTCTAAGAATAAAGGGGAGGCCATTTAAAAATGAGATGAGGAAAAACATTTTCACCCAGAGAGTTGTGAATTTGTGGAATTCTCTGCCACAGAGGGCAGTGGAGGCCAATTCACTGGATGAATTTAAAAGAGAGTTAGATAGAGCTCTAGCGGCTAGTGGAATCAAGGGATATGGGAAGAAGGCAGGCACGGGTTACTGATTGTGGATGATCAGCCATGATCACAATGAATGGCGGTGCTGGCTCGAAGGGCCAAATGGCCTCCTCCTGCACCTATTTTCTATGTTTCTATGTTTCTGAGCAAAAGAAAAGAGCAAAAGCCATTAGCTCAGTCTGTATATTATTACAAACCTAATGCACTTCTGGCCTTGTTATTATATAAACACGTGCTTCCTCAAATCTCTTCACCCTGTATCCCAATTCACTACATGTAGCCTGTGTCTACTTGTATCTGTGCTAGTTACTTACACCCATTCCAAGCCTCACAATATGCACCCTTCCCATCACTAACCCACCTCTGTGTCTCTTTCATTCCTAAAATAAATTTCTCCTCATCTCCTTCCTAAAAGAACGTCGTGGAGCCTGGGATCGTTTGCCGGGGATCGCTCCGACCACGGGGCCTGTGGACTTTAACACCGTGAAGCAGCTATCTCCCATAAGAAGCGGGACTCGGGAGCTCCATGCGTATTCCAATCCGTCCCGATGCCGGAGTTTCGATCATCCCGACGAAAGGGCTTGAACAGCGGACTGTCGGCAATGGCCCCATTCAAAGGCCCCAACCACCACGGGTGAACAAAGGAGGAAGATGACTGAATTTTATTACCTTCCATCACAGTGAGAAATGTTGATTCCACTGTGGTGGATGTTTATGTTAAACTTTATTTTATGTGCTGTGTGTATTTTTGCTTTTTACTTAGTATAGCTGTATGATAACTCAACTTTCACTGTACCTTAATTAGTACATGTGACAATTAAATTGAATCTTGAATGTTGAATGTTGAATCTTGATCTTGATCTAGTACTAGACTCTCCCACTAGTGGAAACATCAAACATGCCGCCTCTTCCACGCGGGCTCAGTATTCTGTACACTTGATAATCGAGGATCGGGGGTCCAACAATACTGTTCTCGTGTTTGTAAGAAAAATAATATCACTGTGTTAGCACTTTGCACATGTGGCAATAAAAGCACAATCGAACCATGTAAAAGTCCTAGTAATCGTGTCTCTTGCCTCTCTCCATAACATGGGATAGACCCCATCGGTCCTATGGAAATTATAGACAATAGACAATAGACAACAGGTGCAGGAGTAGGCCATTCGGCCCTTCGAGCCATCACCGCCATTCAATGTGATCATGGCTGATCATCTACAATCAGTACCCCGTTCCTACCTTCTCGCTATATCCCTTGACTCCGCTATCTTTAAGAGCTCTATCTAACTCTCTCTTGAAAGCATCCAGAGAACCCGACTCCACCGCCCTCTGAGGCAAAGAATTCCACAGACTCTCAACTCTCTGTGTGAAAAAGTATTTTCCACTGCCATCGATAACAGCAAACACCACCTCGCCCCAAAGAAATCAATCACTTTTGTCAAAACTGGAGAGAAGCCTCGACCACAACCAAAAACAAGGACGGGCCTCCTCTACAAGGTACCCGGACGTGGTGTCGAAGGACGAGAAGCCAAAGCAAAGAAGTGGAAGCCAAATAACCGAATGGAAACGAAGCAGAAACGCCAAGTAACCGAAAGCGTACAAAGCCGAAACACCAACTAACTGAAAGGGGGCGTCGCCTAAAAGCAAACTAACTGAAATGGGGCGTCGCCTAAAAGCGAACTCGCCGAATGGCAGCTCTTTCGAAACAGCACCTACCGAAAGGCTGCGTCGCCTACAAGCCAGCGAACCGAATGCTGCTCAACAGAGAAGTCAAACAATGGACATGACGTTGTCGGGGGGCAGGACTTGTCAGCGATTGGTTCAGACCCCCATATCCATCACATCACTGGCCGGTGGAGACGGGAGGCTGAGGGTCATTTTCCCACACAAGCCATAGGTGATTGGGCAATCTGAACCCGAGCACCAAGTTGTAAGCGGCCGAAGGTGCGCATCCCTCGGGACAGCCCCACTCTCCCACAGCCACGGCTGCCCTCCGCCTCGTCTCCCACGTGCGGCTGCACTATGATGGGCTGCGGGTCGGGTGGAGCAGAGGTGTGGGACAGGCAGGTCCCTCCGCCCACCCAGAGTCACTGACCGCGGTGCACCGCCATCGGACCCCAACCTCCACACCAGGGTGATTCCCTCCCCCCACCGACCCCTGGACCCTGACACCCACACCGGGTGATTCACCCCCAACCCGGCCACGGGGACAGATGCCTCGGGGCATAGTAAATCGCTTTTAAAACATGGGGGGACACACACATTCCCTGACGGGCTGATGACAAGTGTGCATGACAAAGAACAATTTTATATCGTCCCACTCCCCCCCCCCCTGACAACAAGAAGCACGTTATATTTATTACCGTCTGGTTGCCTGCGGAACGCACACAAGCTCCCACGCACAAAACACCAGATAATCTGTAAACTGTTTTAACCGAAGATGGACACAAAAAGCTGGAGTAATTCAGTGGAACAGGCAGCATATCTGGAGAGAAGGAATGGGAGACGTTTCGTGTCGAGACCATTCTTCAGACCTGAAGACTGAGTCTGAAGAGTCTCGACCCGAAACGCTACCCATTCCTTCTCTCCAGAGATGCTGTTGGCCCACTGAGTCACTCCAGCATTTTGTGTCTATCTTTGGTGTGGCAGTTGTCTCATTCCATCGGCTTCATGTGTTGCGTGCATGGAAGAGATGCTTTACATGCTGCTTGCATCTATTGAACCAAGTGTGCTCTTAATGAAATCTCACATCTTTGCGAGGGAGGGAGGGATGGACTGGATGTGACCACCGGCTAAAGCAAAGGCATAGTTAGGACAGGGAAATAATCCCACCACTTAATTAACCAGGTTCCCGAATGTAAGAACTATTTATTCATGTAACATTTTTGTCAAAGCAGGTAGATAGGGTGTTAAAGTTTAGTTGACTTGCCTTCATTGGTTGCGGCATTGAGTACAAACATTGGTACGCTATGTTGTAGCTGTATAAAACTTTGGGTCGTCTACATTTGAAGTATTGCATTCGGTTTTGTCTGCCGCATTCCAGGAAAGATGAGGAAGCATTGGAGAGTGTGGAGGAAATGGTCACCAGGATGTTGCCTGGATTAAAGAATATTAGATGTAAGGAGAGTTGGACAAACTTGGACTATTCTCTCTGGAGTTTCAGAGGTTGCGGGATTACCTGAATGAAATATATACAATTCTGAGAGGCAAAAATAGGGTAGATAACTGAAGGGAGTAGGTTTAAGGTGGGAAAGGGAAAGTTTAATACAGATGTGCGAGGCAATTTTTTTTTACAAAGAAAATGGTAGATATTTACAATGTGCTGCCAGAAGCAGCATTAGAAGAATAAACAAGAGCAATATCTAAGAGGCATTTAGACAGACACATGAATAGGCAGTGAATAGAGGGATATAGGCTATATGCAGGTGGATGGGATTAGTTCAAGTTGGCATCAACATTTTAGGTTGAAGAGCCTGCTCCAGTGCTGTGCTATTCTATGTTCTATGTTCCTTGTGGTGCATAATTCATACAATATTGATAACTTTTTCAGAACCATTTCTAGTGTGACGGCAGAAAATGTTTGTTCAAACTCTGCCATTTTCCTATGTGCCATTATTAATTTTCAAGTCTCATCTTATTTTCCTTTCGACATGATTGTAGAACCACTACTGTCGGTTCTTATATTTCTTTCTAACCAATCAGATTTTTCTTCTTTTATGCAAGACATCCATCGCTGGTTTCTAAAAAAAATTCCAGCCCTCTGGCCCACCACTAATCTTGGCAACTTTGTATGTATTTCCTTTCAATTTGATAGATTTCTAACATCCTAGGTTGACCACAAATGCATCCCTCTCACAAAGGCCTTGTTTTTGCAAAGAAATACATCTTCGATGGGGAAAAATAAACATATTAATATAACATACTTTAGGGCTGCAATATAATTAAGCAATTCATATAGGACTCCTGTGCATTGGAAACATTGACATTTTCTCAGAAGATAGACACAAAAAGCTGGAGTAACTCAGCGGGACAGGCAGCATCTCTGGAGAGAAGGAATGGGTGACGTTTCAGGTCGAGACCCTTCTTCAGTCTTGACCCGAAACGTCACCCATTCCTTCTCTCCAGAGATGCTGCCTGTCCTGCTGAGTTACTCCAGCTTTTTGTGTCTATTTTTGGTTTAAACCAGCATCTGCAGTTCCTTCCTACACATCTCCTTTACATTTTCTCACTTATGTGTGAACAGTACAGAATAATATTTTGATATGGAGATCTCAATACTGGAGAATAATCTTAGTACAGGATTCTTCACAAACAACGTGAAATCCCACTCTTTGACCAGTTGAAATAGAAAGTATCTCCACGGTTAGGTGCAAAAACCATTCAGGAAAACTGTGACAGTTTCTTCTACAAAGACAGTCTGGAACATTGACTATCAATATGACTCCGATATTAAATGCAATCTGCTCTCTCTAATGGGGCTTTTTCACGGGGCGAGTTGACGCAAGATGTCACCAGAGTGAAGTGGTCGTGGTCCAGCACGAGTCTCGCACGATATAACGGGGGGTAGATAAAGAGTTCCCACGGTACTCGGCATTTCTGTTATTTGTGCGAGTGACTTGTCCGTCTCCCGAGCTTTCGCGTTAAATCTTGAATGAACATCGTGAACTACACGTGACACAAATGATGTAACTTTTTTTTTCACACACTATAAATATCCTCCCTTGGTTGAATTGGCTCATTTGGAGACATGTTTTACTGTGTATGTGGGAGACACAGATGGACTGAGCACAGTACCTCGGTCTTACTGTGTGTGGGAGAGGGGGAGAAAGAGACGTACACTCACAGAGGCAGAGTCTCTCAGCCTGTGTAAGAGGGAGGGAGAGAGAGAGAGAGGCACACACAAGGTGGATGTGAAATCTCACCTGCCTGTTTCAGTGACAGACACCCGCCGCCAGTAAATGAAGACACCCCCATCTGTCTCCCCCTCCTCTCCCTCGACTCCCCCACCTTTCCCTCCCAACTCCAGTCCCGTCCCGACCCCCTGGGAAACTGAATAGAGCAACAATATAGATATAGAAACTGAAACAATATAGAAACTGAATAGAGCAACATGGCAAAAACATCTCTGACACGCTTTACCCCCTTTCTTTGAGATTTTCTGGGAGCCATCTCTGCAAGTGTTCCTGTTAAAAAGATTATCCAACAATGACAATTAGGTGGGACGTCCTCGAAGGACACATGTTCCCTTGTCGATATTGAGACCACCTTTTTTACTCACCTTCTGTCCCCTCTGTCCAGCTTCCGGGTTTACCGTTCGCAGGAGTTCCCACGCGCTATATCTCTAAAATCTGAAGTTAGGTAATGTCTAAAGGAACTGCAGACGCTGGTTAATGCTGGTTAATACGCACAGAAGGACACAAAATGTTGGTGTAACTCAGCAGGTAAGTCAGATCTGGGAAGAAAAACATAAAAAGCTGGAGTAAGTCAGCGGGTCAGGCAGCATCTCTGGAGAAAAAGAATAGGTGACGATTCGAATCGGAACCCTTCTTCAGACAGCCTAATCGGAATTGAGTCTGAAGATGTGTCTCGTCCCGAAACATCAGCTATTTTTCTCCAGAGATGCTGCTTGACTCGCTGAGTTACTCCAGCTTTCTGTGTCTGTCTTCGGTTTAAACCAGCATGTGCAGTTCACTCCTTACACGGGTCTCTGTACAACATTGATTGGTAGCGTTCCGGACCCTGCTTCGGAAAGGCATCGATCGCTAGTCGGCGAGGACTCCGACCTGTATCTCTCAAAGAAGAACATGTGAAAAATTTCTCACGGACCATAAAAATGCGTAACCTTTCAGTAAAGTCCCTTTTAAAGTCCCTTTTAAAGATTATAGTTATTTTCTTGAATCTCATTAACATAACTCATGAATAAGTTGATGTCCATATGCGGAGGCAAATCTTTATTTTTATTTATTTTTTAAATTCAATCCCACAGAAGACAATTTTTACTCACCTTCTGTCCCCTCTGTCCAGCTTCCGGGTTCACCGTTCGCAGGAGTTCCCACGGTACCCGCAAGAGTTATTACGGATATCGCACTGGCCACTACGTTCATACAATGTTGCAATGTTCAACCACAAGTGTACAAGTCACTCTTGGAGAAATTCAAACTTTCTTGAATTTTCTCCCGAGTGACCAAGTTACACGATTACCTGCCGTTAGCGCTACGGTGGTCCACGGTGGTCCACGAATGCCGTACTGTTATCGCACGAGGTTCCCACAATGTTAAACTCTGGTTAACTCTTGCGTCAAGTCGCCCCGTGAAAAGGCCGCTTAACCCAGCTGGCACACACTTAGAGGTTTCAGCATATTTCATATTTTCAAACACCTCTTTCCCACCAATGGACCTTGTGGAAGCAATGCCTAATATCATTGTTACTTTTTTGCATATCTTTCATTCATTTGTTCTATATCGCTCTACATCACAGTCTATGTCTCTCGTTTCTTTCCCCTAACTCTCAGTTTGAAGAAGGGTCTCGACCAGAAGCATCACCTATTGTTTTTCTCCAGAGATGCTGCCTGTCCCGCTGAGTTACTCCAGCTTTTTGTGTCTATCCTAATTCCTGGACGTTGACAAACCTTTCTCTTTTGATCCATCATCTGAAATAAAAGAGTGCAAGTTTGTAAAGCATTATTTAAAAAAAACATTTCAATTCCAGACAACGTACCAGAAATTGCTACAATTCATATAAAGAGGAATAGAAGGAATTATTCAATTTCAATGATGGTGGATGTTCCTCTTTTTCCATGGGTCTTCTTTCATTCTTTGTGAATTCTTTGACCAGTGGAGTTGATCGATGACCTGTTCATGGAATTATGTGCCACATCATAATCCCCAGCTGGGGAATGCATTTTAATATGGTGAAGAATTCAGCCAGATCCTCCATGTGTTTAGGAACTTGCAACATGACAAAGACTTGAGAATTCAAAATATAATCTATTAATAGGCTATCTTGCTTGCCAGTAAAATATCAATAAGGCAGAACACTTTGAACTGTGAGATGCAAAGTCAGTTGTTGATTTTTCAGTTTATCTGCTTGGAAAGTGCATATGTTGTTTTAACCATTGATTGTACTTTCATATAAAATTATTTACATATTTTGTATTTTGTTGGTTTATTAATTTTTGTGCTTTTGTAGAAAATCAAGTTAATACAAAGATTGATTTGCAGAATTTGTTAACATACTGCCCAATGTAACATCAGTCTGTGATTTCTCTAGAATTCCTAACTACTCCCTCTCAAAGAAGACGGCATGGTGGCACAGCGGTAGAGTTGCTGCCTTACAGCGCCTGAGGCCCGGGTTCAATCTTGGCTACGGGTGCTGTCTGTGCGGAGTTTGTACATTCTCATCGTGACAGCGTGGGTTTTCCCCGGGTGCTCCGGTTTCCTCCCACACTCCAACGACATGCAGGCTATGGTAAAAAAAAAATGGAAATTGGCCCTAGTGTGTAGGATAGTGCTAGTGTACGGGGATCGCTGGTCGGTGCGGACTCGGTGGGCCAAATAGCATTGTTTCTGCTAAGTATCTCTGAACTGAACTAAACTGAAGTACATTATTTTTTTTAAATTTAGTTTAGTTTAGTTTATCGTGTACCGAGGTACAGTGAAAAGCTTTTGTTGCGTGCTAACCAGGCTGCGTAAAGACAATTCCTTCGCTCCATAGATGCTGCTGCACCCGCTGAGTTTCCCCAGCAATTTTGTGTACCTGCGTAAAGACAATACATGATTGCAATTGAACCATCTACAGTGTACGTTAAAGGGAATAACATGAATAACCATTGAGAACACGATAAAGCCAGCAAAATCCGATCATAGATAGTCTGAGGGTCACCATTGAGGTAGATAGTAGTTTAGCACTGCTTTCTGGTTGCAATAGGGTTATTCCCAGCACTTTCACATTTCACATCTTCCCCTGGAAGCTCTAATTCTCTGGAAGAAATCTGATTGATCAACCAAGCAAACACATTATGGTATTTGTTTATCGGCACAGCTTTCTAGAATGATAATAGAAAGTCATAATTTCAAACATTCTTGCCTAGGGGTTTTATTAAACCAATGAAAGTAAAGATCATTTGCAAGTTCTTGAAGGAAACACATGTGCTAACAGAATCATAGAACGATACAGCTTGTAAACAGGCCCTTCGGTCCACTTTGACCATGCCGACCAAGTTGGCATTCAGGGCTAGTCCAATTTGCTTGTGTTTGACCCCTATGCCTCAAAACTCTTCCTATCCAAATATCTATCCAAATGTATTTTGCAAAGCATAGTTGTATCTCCATCTATAGCTTCCTCTCATTCCAGATATTGACTACATTCTGAGTGAAAAGGTTGCACTTGAGGTCCCTCTTGAATCTCTTCTTTAACATAATCCTTCTTTGAGAAACCTCTGAACCCGCTGGAGTTTAAAGTCTTTTGACTTTGTTTTACCCTTCAGATAGCCCCAAATGGTGGCATTAACCTACGGACCTCCAGTGTCTGGCAGAAATCAGGACTAGCATGCTATCCAGCTGTGTCACTATCCAGCATGATCTTCTCAATCAACTGATGAGAAGTCAAGTAACCAATGCTATTTGCCAGTTCTTCCTCTAACGGTTCTCCTATCCCAGAAGGATGGCAAATTTAGTCACAAGTGCCAGCAGATCCGTATAAGACTTGAGTTAAAGCATATCATCCACTTGTTGTGGGAATTCGAGTTCACTGTCAACTACCCCACAGTCAGAGTTTTCACAACACCCCTCCTCAGAGTGGGAGATATCATAATGCAACTCTGAACCAGGTATTGCTGCCGCAGACATCTGACTGGAACTACCTGTCTCAGTCGCCAATGTGTGCAACACATTCCCTTCGATCAGCCAGGATTTCCAGTATTGAGAGCCTACAGATGATATCCTCAATGGATGTTGAGGCAGTGCCTTCCTGCCCAATATTGTCCTTTTGGACATTTTGCCATTTTGGCCTACCCTGAACTTAGGTCACCAAACTGCTCCCTTACGGAGCTTTTGCTTTTCATTATTTATTTATTTACATTTTACATCACGAACCTGCAAGTCAGGTAAAAATGCTACATGCCAGTTCGGCCTTTACTGGTTTTCCTATCCCGAGAGGATGGCAAATGATGTTCCAGCGTGATGGCAACTCTTTTTAGCCGAGCTGAAATAATTTAGCATGTGTTGAAGGAATCCTCAAACTCCCCTGCTTCTTTGCAGGAGATATCCCTCAATCATAGATGTTGAGGCAGTGCTTCCCAGGCCAATATGATCCATTTGGACAGCCAGTTTCAAGTTGGTCTACCCTGAATCAGGGTAGACAAGCTGCTCCTTCTGGAAGCTTTCACAGAGGTTGCTGTGCAGGCCACCCTGGCAGCGTCTCTGAGTCCGGGTCGCCAACCTGCTCTTTTTCAGAGCCAGTGAAAGATACTAGACAAACTAAGCTGCCAGTGTTTCCGAGCCCGGGGCACCAGGCTGATCCATTTTGGAGCTTTCATGGAGGTTAGTAAGCAGATCTTACCTGCCAGCGTCTCCGAGCCTGGGTCGACCTCCTTATCAGAGCGTCAGCGCAGTTCCTTTTGCAGGCCGTGCCTGTTCACATCTTCAGCCCCACGCTTGCCAAACTGCTCCCTTTCAGAGCTTTAAACGGAGGTTGCTGTGCAGGTCGTGCCTGCCAGCGTCTCCGAGCCCGGTGCGACAGGCTGCTCCTTCGGAGCCTTGGTGGAGCTCACTGTGCAGGTCACGTCTGCCAGTTACTCCAAGACTGGCTGGCCGCCTGCTCCCTTCCGGAGCCTCAACAGTGGTAGCTGTACAGGTCGCACCTGTCAGCCTCTCTGAGCCCGCTGCATTTATTTTCAGAGCCATTCCTGAAAACAAAAACACCTTACCTGCTGGAGCATTTTCGAATGCATCCGAATCCCGCACCATGCGACGACGTATTGTCGCGCTTGCGGGCTGGCGGGTTCTTCACGCACACATCACGAGACTTTGATATAAAATTGATGGTATAGTGGACAGGAGAGAAGGTTGTTCTTTTTTTAATTTATTTTTATTGGAGGAAAAAAAATACGATGCATCTGACGTATCGCATTACATTTCCCTCCATTTTGTTTTTTATATATAATAACAAGATAACCCTTACCCACACTCCCTAAACACCCCTTGGCAGCTAATATGTTCACAATACAAACATATCACAAATACAAATGCCCATTTTAACAATAATAAAGTAACAAAACAGAATATAGGTGGCTCCCCACCTACTGTCAAATGCCCTCAGTCAATAGGTAGTTCCTTTAGACCCTCAAAGTATAATAAAAAAGGTTCCCATTTCAATTAAAACTTTTTCACAGACCCCCTCAATGTGAATTTAATCTTTTCTAGCCTTAAAAAAACCCATCACCTCCTCCAGCCAAGCAGCAGCAGATGGAGGAGTTGTGGATCTCCAGACCAGCAAGCTTCTCCTACGGGCCAAAAGTGATGTAAGTGTAATGATATCAGACTGGGTTGTATTTAAACCCAAGGTTTTATCTGCTACACCAAATGCAGCTACAAGCGGGCAAGGTCTCACTGTCATCCCAAGGACTTCACTGATGGTTTTAAAAACCACTGCCCAGTAGTTATCAAGTTTGGGGCAAGACCAGAATGCATGAGCTAGATTGGCTGGAGAGAAGGAGCACCTATCACAGCCAGCGTCTGTCCCCGGATATATGTCAGCAAGCCTGGCTTTGCTTAAATGAACCCTGTGTAAAACTTTGAATTGTATGAGCCCCAATCTAGCACATGATAACGAGGAATGAACTCTTTTCAGTCTCCGAGCCCGCTGCATCTATTTTCAGAGCCAGCATCTATTTTCTGTTCATGGAAACAGAAACACCTTACCTGCCGGAGCATTTTCGAATGCATCCGAATCCCGCACCATGCGACGACATATTGACGCGCATGCGGTCTCATCACGAGACTTCGATATAAAATTGATGGTATAGTGGACAGGAGAGAAGCTTGTTCTATCCACTAAAAAGACCGTGCTATTCACCTTATCTATACCTCTCATGATACGTACCTCTGTAAGGTCATCCCTCAGCCTGCAATGCTCTAGTCTATCCAGCTTCTCATTCTAACTCAAACTCTGCTGACTTTATCCACACAGCGGGTGGTGCATCCATAGAACAAGCTGCCAGTGGAAATGGTAGAAATGGGTACAATTACGACATTTAAAAGTTCAAGTTCAAGTGAGTTTATTGTCATGTGTCCCTGATAGGACAATGAAATTCTTGCTTTGCTTCAGCACACAGAACATAATAGGCATTTACTACAAAACAGATCAATGTGTCCAGATACTATAATATAAATATATACACACATGAATAAATAAAATGATAAAGTGCAAATAACAGATAATTGGTTATTAATAATCAGAGTTTTGTCCGAGCCAGGTTTAATAGCCTGATGGCTGTGGGGAAGTAGCTATTCCTGAACCTGGTTGTTGCAGTCTTCAGGCTCCTGTACTTTCTACCTGAAGGTAGCAGGGAGATGAGTGTGTGGCCAGGATGTTGTGGGTCTTTGATGATACTGCCAGCATTTTTGAGGCAGCGACTGCGATAAATCCCCTCGATGGAAGGAAGGTCAGAGCCGATGATGGACTGGGCAGTGTTTACTACTTTTTGTAGTCTTTTCCTTTCCAGGCCGCTCAAGTTGCCAAACCAAGCCACGATGCAACCGGTCAGCATGCTCTCTACTGTGCACCTGTAGAAGTTAGAGAGAGTCCTCCTTGACAAACCGACTCTCTGTAATCTTCTCAGGCAGTAGAGGCGCTGATGAGCTTTCTTGATAATTGCATTAGTGTTCTCTGACCAGGAAAGATCTTCAGAGAAAAACACTGTATAGAAAAAGTTTGGAGTGTTTTGGGCCCGCCACATGCAAGTGGGACGAGCTCATTAGGCAACATGAAGAAGGGTCTCGACCCGAAACGTCACCCATGTCTTCTATCCTGAGATGCTGCCTGTCCCGTTGAGTTACTCCAGCATTTTGTGTCTATCTTAGGCAACATGATTGCCTGGATGTTGGCTGGAGGGCATGTTTCTATGCTGTATAGCTCTGTGATTCTATGACTCTATAATTCCATAAGACTGAAGTCTGGGATCCAGTTTCTTGGATAATAGGCCAGGAAAAATAAGTGATTTATTATATGCATTAGTAGAAATATGATAGTACCTGTACCACACATTGTGTGAAGTAAATTACTGTCTATGTATAATGTACAGATTATGACGATTTAGTAAACATTTTGTTTGGTGTCGTACGTTACATAATATTGCAATAGATGTGTCTTTTTTCCTGAAAAGCAAATGTACTTCAGATTTTCCTGATCATTCTATGTTGCAATGCCATACAAATGCCGCTTTTTTTAAGTGTCACTATCATAACCATGGGCTTTCAAGGATGAAATGAGTGAACTGAGTTAATACATTTTCTGAAGAAGCAGCACAAATGAAAATAAATTTGTGATCAAATGAAATCACAAAGAAACATAGCACACAATTAGGACTGGCTTTGCTCAACAACCAAGCCAAACTTAAAAATGCAGCAATGTTCAATAAGATTGCCTGCATTTACCAATACCTGTATTAACATAATTTAGATTAAAAATAATATCATTTTCTGTCAGAGATTTGTATTAGATTCTTCGTGTCATTAGTCCAAATTATAAACACAAATATGGATCCTAAGAACATTATAACATTATGAGTAGTTTCTCCACAATCTCTGCATTTGCAAAAAAGAAATATCAGTAATAAAGTAAACATTTATAGGATATTTTGCTGTTTTCACAATCAAAGAGAGGCATACTGTATATTAATGTAATGGTTTCACTGCAATATATTTTGTGCTTTTGAGGGGCATAGTAGCGGGTTTACCTTCATAAAATATCACATTATGCCATTGGAGAATGGTTATATTCCTTATAACTATTGCAAATATTAATTTAATTTGTACAGGTTGTAATAATTTGTTTCAATTCGGATAATACTTCTGTGTTATTGCTGAAATAAAATGCAGAGATCATTATGTATGGTATGATGGTTTAGAAAATTTCTGCAGAGGATTCAAGCAACAATTTACTTTCAGAGCGTCAATTATCCAAACTAATTGGGACCAGAGGGTGTTCAGCTAGTCAATTTATCTGAATAGTCAAACACCAAATGGGAAAACACATACCAGGCTTTCCCTATGGCCATGTAATGCATTGTGTGTGTACCTTTACTGCTCTTGAAATTTCAAGGGTCCCAGGGATAAAGCACCTTAGGGTATGCAGGTAATCAGACAGGCAGGATAATCAATGTTCAGATAACTGATGTTCAAAGTCAATGCATATGTCATGAAAATAATTAAGATCCCGTGAAAGACTATAACTGGCTTCAGGGCTGGCATGTTCAATCTTGTTGCCTAAGGGTTAAGTACCATACAGTATGTGCTTCACCATTACTTTAGCGAGCTGCTTGTAGTCTGTATTATTGTTCCATTATGTATATTCTTCACTGAAGCTGTGCCAAACAATCAATAATAGACAGGCTGCTGTTTTTCCTTGGATGTGCTCATTATTTTCCACACTCATCTCTGCAGAGTTTCTACTTAACAGTTAGGAAACTATCTGAACCTACCAGCATTTATACTGAAGAAGAGCATTTGCTAATGTCAAACTAAGAGAAAACATTATTAAAAGGAAATGCATTGTAACGCAATCTCAATATCACCTACCACCGGCCCACACAATAATTCAGATTATTACTGCGGGATACTCTATACAGATAGATCAATCCAAAAGTAATGACTAGTCGATCAATGGTTGAACTGTAATGTGTAAAGGCTTATCACCTGCCTTTGTGAAAATGAAATCTCTCAGAGCTTATAACCAGAACCAGAGATGTGCAGTGCTTGAAAAACGTTGATATTCTTTGCAGGCTCAAGGTACCTTTCCCTTTCTTTAATGAGCAATGGAGGTTGTTAAGTACATTGCAGTATGTTTATTTGTTAAACAAAAAAAATACTTACCCGTTTTCGTGCAAATACCTTGGTTACATAAGATAAATGGAATTGAGGTTTGGATAATATCTCTAAACGGAGTGTTTGCTGCAGTATTGTCTAGAGAAAGAATGTTTAGTAAAGGCAAGGCATACAATGCCTGCATGAGTTTCTGGTTTAAAACTTTCATTAAGTTATTTTCTAAGAATTATTACTTAACTGCAAACAGCTGCTTAATTGAGTGGATGAAAGACCTGGTAAAAATTAGAGCTATTTATAAGAAACAATATTCAAAGAAAATCATTGTACTGTAAAGCCTGCAGAAACTTCCCCTGCACGCTAGTCCGCGTTCATGCTTGGAGTATCTGACAGGTTTGTTTTGTGTTTATAACCAGCAAAGAGTTAAAGAGTTGGTACAGGCAAAGAGAGCAAACATCAAAACAATACAGAGGCTGGGACTCTGAAGTAAATGTGAACTTGCTGGAAATACTCAGAGGCTCTGGCAGTATCCATAGAGTTAGATACAGGATTAATGTTTCAGGTCAAAGATCTCACTTCAGACCTGGAAATATTCTGGTTAGTCTGGCCTCTCAATGTTCCCAGCACTTTCACATTTTAGTTTCGGTTTTCCAGCATCTGCAGTTTTTTTTCTGCTTTTCAATCCCTAGCCTGTCCTGATATAACTGCCTTTTTCTATCACCATGGATGCTGCCTGACGTTGAAATTTCCCAGCTTTTCTCAGATTTCCTGCCATTGCTATGTGCCGTATCTTGCGGTTCCACCAGGGTGTATTCCCCTCTCCCTTTTCTGCTCTCTTGCTCTTTTTGCATCTTCACCAGATGAGCTACACTATCATATAATTGCTTGTGGTCTTCAGCTGATCATTGTTCTCTCCATTACTTTCCCGGGCTGCAAGTCAGCACAAGCCTGTCTCCAACCTTTCCCAAGTTCTGATGTAAAGCCATTGACCTGAAAGAGTAGCAATCTTTCTTTCTCCACAGATACGGTCTGATTTACTGAACATCTCCAGGATTTTTGGGGGGGGGGGAGGGGGGGGGGGGGTTTGGGCAAAGAGAATGATGAATATTTTCTGACACCTGACAGACATACAAAGATATATGAGTTCAGACAAACTGGAGCTGAGAAATCCAAGCAGAGAAATCTCTCGCATCAAATTCGGCCGTTGTTTGATCTGTACCAGCTATCTACTCAGATTTTGGGCCAGGGAGCTGGGAATAATACATAACAATGGAGCATGTGTCTAGTGGAGAGTCCTCATGTGAACAGAGTGGGAAAATGTTCGGTTTCCAAGGAGGAAAGTTTCTCTTTGTGTACATATGTTCTGTTAGTGTGGAGTTAAAACAGAAAGGATAAAAGAATCCCAGAAAATCTTAAAGCAGTGCATCTCAAAGAACAAAGTACAGGTCATTGGTCAACCAAGACTAAAGAATGTTGCTACGCAGTAACTGGATTAGCAGGTTTTTTTATTCAACATTGGTTGTGTGATCAAGAATCTTATTGGGACATAATTTAATCTGCTGACTCGGGTTTCTATTTCTCTATGTTTTGTTTAGTTTAGTTTAGTTTAGTTTAGAGGTACAATGTGAGTCTGCACCGACCAGCGGTCCCAGCACATTAACACTACCCTACACACATGAGGGACAATTTACATTTATATCAAGCCAATTAACCTCTTCTCATGGTTAATTATCATTTGCAAGTTATCAGAATTCCAGGTTGCTGCGATGAGTTTGTGGATATGGTTTATGGCATCTTGTAGCCCTGGGAATCTATCTGGGGATGTTTTGGTCAGAATTTGTCACAGTGTTTCCTCCACCGTGACTCCCAACACCTCCCGCCCCTCAGGGTTGTGTGTTCAGTCCCTTTGCTCCACTCTCTGTACACCCATGACTACGTCACCAAGTACAGAGTCAACTCGATCTTTAAGTTTGTCGGTGATACCGCTGTTGTTGGCTGCATCGACAATATTGACAAGATGGAGTACAGCATCGGGAACCTTGTGTCATGGTGTCAGAACAACACCATAGAAACATAGAAACATAGAAATTAGGTGCAGGAGTAGGCCATTCGGCCCTTCGAGCCTGCACCGCCATTCAATATGATCATGGCTGATCATCCAACTCAGTATCCCGTACCTGCCTTCTCTCCATACCCTCTGATCCCCTTAGCCACAAGGGCCACATCTAACTCCCTCTTAAATATAGCCAATGAACTGGCCTCAACTACCCTCTGTGGCAGAGAGTTCCAGAGATTCACCACTCTCTGTGTGAAAAAAGTTTTTCTCATCTCGGCTTTAAAGGATTTCCCCCTTATCCTTAAGCTGTGACCCCTTGTCCTGGACCTCCCCAACATCGGGAACAATCTTCCTGCATCTAGCCTGTCCAATCCCTTAAGAATTTTGTAAGTTTCTATAAGATCCCCTCTCAATCTCCTAAATTCTAGAGAGTACAAACCAAGTCTATCCAGTCTTTCTTCATAAGACAGTCCTGACATCCCAGGAATCAGTCTGGTGAACCTTCTCTGCACTCCCTCTATGGCAATAATGTCCTTCCTCAGATTTGGAGACCAAAACCTGGGCCTTTATGCCAGCAACATAAAAGAGCTGGTTGCTAAACTAAAGAAGCCAGCTGGGGTGGTGGGGGAGGGGTGGTGGGGGAGGGGGGGGGGGGGGGGGAGTGGGGGTGTAGGCATGAGGGGATGTGGTAATGTTAAACCCAACCCTGTCTGCATCACCGGTTCAGATGGTCAACATCTTCATGTTCATTGGCATCCATATCACCAGAAACCTAACCTTCACTCTGTGTCTGAAGAAGGGTCTCGACTCGAAACGTCACCCATTCCTTCTCTCCAGAGATGCTGCCTGACCCGCTGAGTTACTCCAGCATTTTGTGTCTAACTTCGATTTAAACCAGCATCTGCAGTTTTTTCCTCCACACTTCACTGATGCTGTGGTCAAGAGAATACTAACTACCTTAAGCTGCTGAGAACATTTGACATGCCCACCAGGATAGTTTTGATTTGAAATAGATCAATCAATCAATCAATCAATCAATCAATCAATGTTATTTATATAGCACATTTAAAATCAACTCACGTTGAACTAAAGTGCTGTACATAGAAGTATTGGGTTGCCATACAGCCATACAAATAAAAAGAAAAACACAGCACACTATAGAATTTAACATGAACGTCCCCCCACAGCGGAATGAACGTTTTCTACTGTGAGGGAAGGCAATAAAAAGTCCAGTCCTCTTCTTCTTGTTCAACCGTGGTCGGGGCCTATTTGAGGCATCCGTAGTCACTGCAGCGGATGCCGGATGCTTCGAAAGGCTGGTCCTCTCCCATATTAAATCCAGCATCCCTGCCTCACTGGACTCCCATCAATTTGCATACAGGGCAAATAGATCGACAGAGGATGCCATCTCTCTGGCCCTTCACACTGTCCTGACTCACCTGGACAGACAGGGCACGTACGTGAGGATGCTCTTCATTGACTATAGCTCTGCATTCAATACGGTCATCCCCACCAAGCTCACCACCAAACTCCACCAGCTAGGCCTCAGCTCGCCGATATGCGCTTGGATCCTGAACTTTCTCACGGAGCGACCGCAGGCAGTGAGACTGGGCCCGCACCTGTCCTCCACCATCACCCTGAGCACCGGCACACCACAGGGTTGTGTACTAAGCCCCATGCTCTACTCCCTCTTCACTCACGACTGTGTCCCTGCATTCGACACCAACACCCTCGTGAAGTTTGCAGACGACACAACAGTGATTGGGCTGATCACCAACGGTGATGAAACAAAATACAGAGCGGAGGTGCAGAACCTGGCGGACTGGTGCGCCAATAACAACTTGGCACTAAACACCTCCAAGACCAAGGAGCTGATTATTGACTTCAGGAGGTCCCATAATGGAGAATACGCCCCAATCTCCATTGGGGAAAGTGTGGAGAGAGTGTCCAGCTTTAAGTTTCTGGGCACTCACATTTCAGAAGACCTCACATGGTCCACAAACACCGCCGCGCTGGTCAAGAAGGCACAGCAACGACTGTTCTTCCTGAGGACATTAAAAAAGACTGGTCTGCCCCAACAGCTGCTGACAACGTTCTACCGCTGCACCACAGAGAGCATACTAACGTATGGCATCTCTGTGTGGTATCTCAGCTGCACGGAGGCGGAGAGGAGAGCTCTTCAGCGCGTCGTCAACAGAGCGCAGAGGATCATCGGGACAGAGCTACCAGCCTTGGAGGGCATCTACCACACGCGGTGCCTCAGGAAGGCCTTCTACGCCCGAACCTCCAGACTCAGGAACAGTTTCATCCCAAGAGCTATAGCAGCTCTGAACCGGCCCTAATGAGTGCCCCCCCACCCACCCCCTTTGGACAGTCTCCCTCAGATGGTCACGTCAATCAATTCAGCTTGTTTATTTATGTATTGTATTTATTTACCTTTCTTGTACATCAGTGGAGCTGCACACTAAATCTCGTTGCACTGACGTGCAATGACAATAAAAGATATATTATTATTATGTTTCAGGCCCTCTCGCCGGATGATGGAGCGAAGAGAACACTCTCAGCGGCTTGGAATTCCGAATTGGCCGCTTCTTACCGGAGACCGCGGCTCCTGAAGTCTACAGGCCGAGCTGGGTGGAGATTCACACTGGCGACCTCGGCAAAAGATCCCAGGCCTCCGCGATGCTAAACTCAGCGCCGCCCGCAGTTGGAAGGTCCGTAACCACAGCTCCGCGATGTTGGAGTCGGCGGTCTCAGCACTCCGGTGTTTACACACGGCGATCTTCTAAGGCATCGCCCGCTCCACGGTGGTACTTCAGCGCTGCGCCGCCGCCGAAGCTGAAGTTCTGGCCGGTCTCCGGCAGGAAACGCCGCTCCAGTCCGGTTGGTGGGCCGCAAGGAGGGGGCGAAGCTGCAGCTCGGAGGAAAGACGCATCTCCGACCAGGTAGGAACTGAGAAAAACAGTTTCCCCCTTCTCTCCCCGCACCCCCCACACAAAAAGACTAGAAGACCTCCAAAACAAAACTTTTTAACACACTAAAAATAAAAATAAGGGTGAAAGCATGAACAACTGTAGGCAGGGCAGCCATACACAACGGTGCCACCCTCTGGATGTGTTGTAGAAAGTAGTCTGATGGGATGCATCTCTGTCTGGTATAGCAAATCCTCTGTTCTTGACCATCTGATCCTGTAGCGGGCAGCACGGTGGCGCAGCGGTAGAGTTGCTGCCTTACAGTGACGGAAACCTAGGTTCCATCCCGACTACTGGTGCTGTCTGTACGGAGTTTGTACATTCTCCCCGTGACCGCGTGGGTTTTTTTCTGAGATCTTCAACCTCCAGAGACGTACACGTTTTTAGGTTAATTGGCTTGGTAAATATTTTAAAAAATGATCCCAAATTTGTGTAGGATAGTGTTAATGTGTTGGGATCAGTGGTTGGGCCTGTTTCCACGCTGTATCTCTAAACTAAACTAAACTAAGAGTGGCGAACGCTAACCTTCTATCTTCATGGGGTGCGTTGCATCAGGAAGGCTGTCAAGGGTTCCTACCTCCCTGGCCATTCATTATTCTCTCTTCTACCATCAGGGAGAAGATACAGGAGCTTGAAAACCTGGCTGTCCAGACTTAAGAATAGTTTCTTCCCCACAGTCCGAAGAAGAGTTCTGGATATGGGGAGAAAGCAGGAACGAGGTACTGATTTTGGGTGATCAGCTATGATCATATTGAATGGCGGTGCTGGCTTGTTGGGCCGAATTGCCTAATCCTACACAAATTTTCTATGTCTCTATGTTTCTATGACTTGAACGTCACCTGGTGCATTCCCCCCACAGATGCTGCCTGATCCGCTGAGTTACTCCAGCACTTTGTTTTGCTCGGTTGCAGCATCTGCAGTTCCGCTTGTCTCATCTCCACTGCTTACAGGCTCATCTCTTTTGCACCAGCTCCTGGAGATGTTGCCAAGTCCTCTTACTGTTAACTCCATCTCATTCACTTACTCCATGATTGCACTTTCATGCCTTTTCAGTGTTACCTCAGGCTGCAGGTTTGCAATGGTTGTTGTATTTATTGTTGTGTCTATCACTACTATATGCTGTTTAAACTATGAACTGCATGTGAACGGGGAATTTCATCTCACCCATATGTATATGACAATCAGTAAAACCATGCAGAGAATTGTCAGTGTAGGACACATAGAAACATAGACAATAGGTGCAGGAGTAGGGGCCATTCGGCCCTTCGAGCCTGCACCGCCATTCAATATGATCATGGCTGATCATCCAACTCAGTATCCCGTACCTGCCTTCTCTCCATACCCCCTGATCCCTTTAGCCACAAGGGCCACATCTAACTCCCTCTTAAATATAGCCAATGAACTGGCCTCAACTACCTTCTGTGGCAGAGAATTCCACAGATTCACCACTCTCTGTGTGAAAAATGTTTTTCTCATCTCGGTCCTAAACGACTTCCCCCTTATCCGTAAACTGTGACCCCTTGTTCTGGACTTCCCCAACACCGGGAACAATCTTCCTGCATCTAGCCTGTCCAACCCCTTAAGAATTTTGTAAGTTTCTACAAGATCCCCCCTCAATCTTCTAAATTCTAGCGAGTACAAGCCGAGTCTATCCAGTCTTTCTTCATATGGAAGTCCTGACATCCCAGGAATCAGTCTGGTGAACCTTCTCTGTACTCCCTCTATGGCAAGAATGTCTTTCCTCAGATTAGGAGACCAAGACTGTACGCAATACTCCAGATGTGGTCTCACCAAGACCCTGTACAACTGCAGTAGAACCTCCCTGCTCCTATACTCAAATCCTTTTGCTATGAAGGAACTGCAGATACTGGTTTCAATTGAAGATAGACACAAAATGCTGGAGTAACTCAGTGGGACAGGCAGCATCTCTGGAGAGAAGGAATGGATGACCTTTCAGGTTGAGACCCTTCTACATAATTGTTCGTCCTGCTATACATTGCTTACATGCAGTTCGCTGGAAGATTCTGCCTCTGCTTGCCTTGCACCACAGAAATATCTGGAGGCAGAGGTTTTGAAGCCAATGCTTACTTTCACAGTCACTTTGAACATAGGCTTATTAATGTTACCTGAGGGATATTGATTGCAACCATGAATACTTGCCTGTATTCAATAATTAAACTTGTATTTTTACCAGGGCTAAACTTTAGAAATGCCACTTGCAGACATTTAATTCTGTCACCCATTAATCCATGTTGGTTCAGCATTTCAATAATCCATGTCGGTTCACCATTTCAGTCTCAATCTTTTACTTTCCCTTTAGCTTAGTTTAGAGATTTTAGATTTTAGAATTTACTATCTTCCCTCCTCTCATGTATTCTCAGGGTAAAGATTCCCTCCTGTAAGTTTGAAAGTGAGAATATATGGTTTTTATCTCCAAAAATGTAGCAATTTAAAATCTAATTTCGTCAGCCAAGAAGTTAGTTGAAAGAAGGGTCTCGACCCGAAAAGTCACCCATTCCTTCTCTCCAGAGATGCTGCCCGTCCCTCTAAGTTACTCCAGCTTTTTGTATCTCTATAAGAAGTTCATCTTATTCCATTGTCATTACGTATTGGTGAAAATCAAGCTTAATTCTATGTGATGAGCTACAACAAAACAGACAATGGCTTAGTCTGTTCAATGTTGGGAACTTTAATTTCAGCTTCACCTAGGTGGATGGATACAGGGTTACAGGGTTACAGGGTTTCCTTTATTGTCATTCAGACCGAAGTCTGAACAAAATTTCGTACCATGGTTCCACAGTAGATTTTATGTTCCATTCCATAGATTCAGACAAAAAAATTACATCAAATCCAACTTAAAGCATGTATTAACCCAAATATTGAACGAAAATGCATATGTGACCTCTGTTGAGGTGTACATGTAGGTGTGATAAGTGGATTTGCATATTTGATCCCAGGAGTAAGTATCTACATGGTTACTGGTGTCATGATTTGACATAGGGGCCTCATTTTCTGATGAACTGGAGTGATCTTGCTCCTTGTTCCCTCAACTACCCGTGTCTGCTCTTCTTTAGGCACCAATTCTGGTTGCTGAGGTTGTTTATTTCAACATTTCTCAACATTTCTGCATTCTCTAAAGTCATGGCCAGGCTTATGATTTAAGATGCTGCAGAGAATGCTGATGTTTAAGTTAATCCCTGTAATTTAGATTTGTGATGTAATTTTCCTGGGAGCAATAACAAAGCTATGCCTTTGCAGACGAGGGAACTCTGGCTCCAACAAGCCCCAGTGCCATGGGTCCTGACAGGAAAGAAGGGTGAGCTGAGCGCTTAAACCCTGCAGCATTGGCCACATCCTGAGAACATAAATACTGAGAAATGTGTTTTTAATCTGGGATTGAGTAAAGTCTCCAGGGAGGCTATACAGTTTGGCTGTGGGACTGAGCATGTATATGAGAAAAAAACAGTTCAAGACATTAATAGCTATAGAAGTCAGACTAGCAACATTTGTAACTAAAGGGCCTGTCCCACTTGCGTGTCCTTGGCACGCAAATTACGCGACCTCGTGGTCGCGTTGAGCCGCAACGGTCCCGCGAAGGTCGAATGCGATTTCATGCGTACGCACAGCCGTCGGGAGCGCGTGACGTCATTTGAAGATGGACGCAAAATGCCGGAGTAACTCAGCGGGACCGGCAGCATCTCTGGAGAGAAGCAATGGGTGATGTTTCGGGTCGAGACTCTTCTTCAGTCTGAAAGAAGGCTCTTGACCCGAAACGTCATCCATTCCTTCTCTCCAGAGATGCTGCCGGTCCCATTGAGTTACTCCAGCATTTTGTGTCTATCTTCAATTTTCTTGGCCCCGCCCTGGGAGTAGGAGTGGGGGCGGATCCGGACCGCAACGGCCGTGAGCCCCAGGCCGAGTTCGGCAATCGTTTGCCTGCTTCTGCTGCTGTTAGAGGTGAGACGTTGCGTTGCGCCAGGGTCTTGGGCCTGTCCCACTTTGGCCGTCAGTTTGGCCGCGCAAAGATTTTGTTTGCTACAAAAATTTCGGAGCCCCACGCGATGTCACGCACAATTCCAGACCCCTCCGCGCTTCTAATTGGGACCGGCCCCGGGCGGCCATACGATGCCCTGCGCCTCAACGCGACCACAAGGTCGCATAATTTGCATGCCAAGGACACATAGAAACATAGAAACATAGAAAATAGGTGCAGGAGTAGGCCATTCGGCCCTTCGAGCCTGCACCGCCATTCAATATGATCATGGCTGATCATCCAACTCAGTATCCTGTACCTGCCTTCTCTCCATACCCCCTGATCCCTTTAGCCACAAGGGCCACATCTAACTCCCTCTTAAATATAGCCAATGATCTGGCCTCAACTACCCTCTGTGGCAGAGAATTCCAGAGATTCACCACTCTCTGTGTGAAAAATGTTTTCCTCATCTCGGTCCTAAAAGATTTCCCCCTTATCCTTAAACTGTGACCCCTTGTTCTGGACTTCCCCAACATCGGGAACAATCTTCCTGCATCTAGCATGTCCAACCCCTTAAGAATTTTGTAAGTTTCTCAATCTTCTAAATTCTAGCGAGTACAAACCGAGTCTATCCAGTCTTTCTTCATATGAAAGTCCTGACATCCCAGGAATCAGTCTGGTGAACCTTCTCTGTACTCCCTCTATGGCAAGAATGTCTTTCCTCAGATTAGGAGACCAAAACTGTACGCAATACCCCAGGTGTGGTCTCACCAAGACCCTGTACAACTGCAGTAGAACCTCCCTGCTCTTATACTCAAATCCTTTTGCTATGAAATAAGTGGGACAGGCCCTTTAGTGATGGAATTGCATTGAATGATACAGCGTGGAAACAGGTCCTTCGGCCCACCGAGTCCAGGCCAACCATTGAGCACCTGTTCACACTAGTTCCATGTTATCCAATTTTCTCATCCACTCCCTACGCACCAGGTTCTAGAACTGAATAACCTGAATCAAGTTTATGAGGTTCATTTTCACAGATAAATGAAAGCACCATATAATGTCACTTTTTGTAGTTTTGCATTTGTGGGCAGTATCAATTGCAAATTGTGATAGAAGTAAGATGTCGCCTGGTAATCTCCATGTTGGAACACACAATTCAATGTGCACCATTGGCTGCCGTAGATGATTCTGCCAACAATCCTTGAGTAAGGTTAAAATCGGGCTGCGCACATGCACCTCCTGCAGTGAGAGATGCACGGAAAACAAGGTCGAACAGCTGGAAGACACTTTTTAAAGGCATGATGATTTGAAGTTTTCTGGGAAATGTGTTGAGCAATTTGTATCCACTGTGACCTCAATGAAGGTGCTTTGTTATGGACATTAAAGATTTGAAGGAGAAGGAGTAGGATGATTAGTCAGCCTGAAGAAGAGTCTCGACCCGAAACATCACCTATTCCTTTAATCCAGAGACGTTGTCTAACACGCTGAGTTACTCCAGCTTTTTGTACCTATCTCGGAATAGGATGACGGTGAGGAAGACGAGAGGGAGGAAGAACAATGCAAAAATCATTGACAACTGTGCCACCTGGAAGTCAGGACACATCTGGAAGTGAGGACACATCTGGAAGTGAGGACACATCTGGAAGTGAGGACACATCTGGAAGTCAGGACACATCTGGAAGTCAGGACACATCTGGAAGTGAGGACACATCTGGAAGTGAGGACACATCTGGAGGTCAGGACACATCTGGAGGTGAGGACACATCTGGAAGTGAGGACACATCTGGAGGTGCTAACAAGGTGTGATTCTCTCTGCAGATGCTGCAGCTCGAACTGGAAGTGCCGTCACAACAAGAGGTTTCTTGTAAGTACCCTCAGTCACCTAATCTATTGAATGGAAGTATGGACTGAGGCAACCTAGGCCTATATATGGTAAGACCTCAACAACACTCATGTAAGATAGTGACCATCTCCAACAACAGTCCCACCATTTTGTCTTCATGGTTAATTTCCTAGCATTTGTTTGCATGCCATTTGCATGTATTTCCCGAGGCAGTGTGAAGTGGAGATAGAGTCGATAGTGGGGGGGGGGGGGGGGAGGTGATTTATGTGATGGACTGGGCTGGATCTACAGCTCTCTGCAATTTCTTGCAGTTTTAGACAGAGTCGTTGCCAAACCACATTATGATGCATCCCGATAGGATGCTTTCCACGTTGCAACCGTAGAATTTGGTAAGATCCGTTGGAGACATGCCAGATTTCCTTTGTCGTCTGATGAAATAGTGGCATTGGTGTCATTTCTTGGGCCGCAGCTTCAATGTGGTTGGTCCAGTGCAAATTGTTGATGATATTTATGCCAAGGAACATGAAGCTCTCTACCATCTCCACTTCGGCACCACTGATGCGGAATGGGGCGAATACACAACCTCGCTTCCTCACGTCAATAAATAGCTGCAACTGCAGTAGAACCTCCCTGCTCCTATACTCAAATCCTTTTGCTATGAAAGCTAACATACCATTTGCTTTCTTCACTGCCTGCTGCACCTGCATGCCTACTTTCAATGACTGGTGTACCATGACACCCAGGTCTCGCTGCATCTCCCCTTTTCCTAGTCGGCCACCATTTAGATAATAGTCTGCTTTCCTGTTTTTGCCTCCAAAATGGATCTCACATTTATCCACATTATACTGCATCTGCCAAACATTTGCCCACTCACCCAGCCTATCCAAGTCACCTTGCAGTCTCCTAGCATCCTCCTCACAGCTAACACTGCCCCCCAGCTTAGTGTCATCCGCAAACTTGGAGATATTGCCTACAATTCCCTCATCCAGATCATTAATATATATTGTAAATAGCTGGGGTCCCAGCACTGAGCCTTGCGGTACCCCACTAGTCACTGCCTGCCATTGTGAAAAGGACCCGTTTACTCCTACTCTTTGCTTCCTGTTTGCCAGACAGTTCTCTATCCACATCAATACTGAACCCCCAATGCCGTGTGCTTTAAGTTTGTATACTAATCTCTTATGTGGGACCTTGTCGAAAGCCTTCTGGAAGTCCAGATACACTACATCCACTGGTTCTCCCCTATCCACGCTACTAGTTACATCCTCGAAAAATTCTATAAGATTCGTCAGACATGATTTACCTTTTGTAAATCCATGCTGACTTTGTCCAATAATTTCACCACTTTCCAAATGTGCTGCTATCCCATCTTTAATAACTGACTCTAGTAGTTTCCCCACTACCGATGTTAGACTAACTGGTCTGTAATTCCCCGTTTTCTCTCTCCCTCCCTTCTTAAATAGTGGGGTTACGTTTGCTACCCGCCAATCCTCAGGAACTACTCCAGAATCTAAAGAGTTTTGAAAGATTATTACTAATGCATCCACTATTTCTGGAGCTACTTCCTTAAGTACTCTGGGATGCAGCCTATCTGGCCCTGGGGATTTATCGGCCTTTAATCCATTCAATTTACCCAACACCACTTCCCGGCTAACCTGGATTTCACTCAATTCCTCCAACTCCTTTGACCCGCGGTCCCCTGCTATTACCGGCAGATTATTTATGTCTTCCTTAGTGAAGACGGAACCAAAGTTCATCTTGCTGATATTGAAGGAGAGACTGATGTCTTGACACCGTGTTACTAAGCTCTCTATCCCCTTCCTGTACTCTGTCTCATCATTGCTCAAGTACCGGCATACTGTAGTGGTGTCACCTACAAACTTGTAAATGGAGTTTGAGCAGAACTTTGACACATAGTCATGAATGTATAATAAGGTGCTGAGAACTTATGGCAAAAAACTTATGATTCTTGTGGCAAAACCATTTTGAGAATATTTTGTGGACTATCCTTGCAAGAAGTAAAGGATCTAGTTGAGAGGGGCTGCTGATTCCCAAGTCCACGAGTTTGAAGATAAATTTGGTTAGAATTATGAATTTGAAGGTGGAGCTACAGTTAATAAATAATAGTTAGGCGTCTTTGTTATCCAAATTGTAGTAGGGCCAGGGAGACAGCAACTTCCATAGACCTGTTGAGATGATTGCCAATCTGCAGTGGTTCAAGGTAATCTGGGAGACTGGAGTTAATATGCACCATGACCAACCTCTCTAAGCACTTCATAATGGTGGATGTCCAAACCCCTGATCATTGGGCATGGAGTCAAGGGATATGGGGAGAAGGCAGGAACGTGGTACTGATTCTGGATGATCAACCATGATCATATTGAATGGCGGTGCTGGCTCGAAGGGCAGAATGGCCTACTCCTGCATTTACTTTCTGTGTTTCTATGCTACCTTACTTTTCTTTAGGACTGGCTTGAAAGTAGTTTTCGTAAACCAGATGGGAACCTCAGCATGGAATAGTGAGAGGTTAAAGATGTCCATGAATATTCCTGCCAGCGGGTCCATGCAGGTACTGATGATGTGGCCAAGGACCCTATCCGGGCCAGTTGTTTTCCACTGCTTCATTCTCGGGAAGGCAAAGCTGACCCCTACAATAGTGACCGTGGGTGCAGGCGTACTCCTGGCGATTAGTTCGAAGCACATCGTTGCTCCCATCTTCTGTTCAAAGCAAACAAAGAATGTATTGAGTTCATCGGAGAGGGACGCCTTGTTGCCAGCGATACGGCCCAACTTCACATTGTAACCCATTGCAGCTTGCAAGCCTTGCCACAATCAATGGGTGTCCATGTAGAAGGGCCTAAAGAAGAGTCTCGACTCGAAAAATCACCCATTCCTTCTATCCAGAGATGCTGTCGGTCCCGCTGAGTTACTCCAGCATTTTGTGTCTCTCTTAGATATTCCAGGAGTTTAGCTTGGTCTGGAATTCCTTCTTGGCATCTTTGATGGCTTTGCAAAGATCATAAATGGATTTCATGTATCAATGTAGATTTTTTTGACTTGAATGCAGATTTTTTTTACTTGAATGCAGATTTGTACTGTACCCTAGAATGGGCTTCACAGTTCAGTCATGGTTTCACATTGGGGAACACACACATCGTCTTGTTTGGCACCCATTCCTCTACACACTTACTGATGAAGTCTGTGTCAGCAGTGGCACACTCATTTAGCTTCGTCACTCAGGGCCTGAATATGAATAAGTCCACTGACTCAAGGCAGCCACGTTCCAACAGAACATCACAGCAGGAATTTTTGTTCCTCATCCCCCTGTTTCAGTATCTGCTTGTGAGCAAGGAGGAAAAGCACTGCCAGGTGGCCAGAGTTTCCAAACTACAGTTGCATAATGGAGCAGTTGATGCCTTTGATGGTGGTGTAGCAGTGGTCATGGGTGCTTTGGTCTCCAGTGGGACACAAGTGTGCTAAGAGTACTTTCGCAGTACACTCCTAAATTTGGCCTGGTTGAAGTCCTCATCTATTCACGATTGAGACCCTGAAGAATGGTCTCACCCCAAAACATCACCCATCCCTTCCCTCCAGAGATGCTGCCTGTCCCGCTGAATCATTCCAGCGTTTTGTGTCTATCTTCGGTTTAAACCAACATCTGCAGTTCCTTCCTACACAAAGGTTTGGGATACTCCATTTCAAGGTGATTGGTAGCGCTGTGTACTTTATCACATGCAAGATTTTCAGGTTATCCAAAGTGAATTCCTGTCATTTGTTAGATATTCCAGGTGTGTGGACCAGTTTCAGTTTAGTTTATTGTCACGTGATCCGAGGTACAGTGAACAGCTTTTGTTGCATGTATCCACTCAGCAGAAAGACAATACATAATTCCAATTGAGCCATTTACAGCGCATAGATACATGCTAGGGGAATAACGTTTAGCGCAAGGTAAAGCCAGCAAAGTCCGATCAAAGGGTCACCAAAGAGGTAGCTAGTAGTTCAGCACTGCTCTCTGGTTTTGGTGGGATGGTTCAGTTGCCTGATAACAGCTGGGAAGAAACTGTCCCTCAATCTGGAGGTGTGGGTTTTCACACTTCTATACCTTTTGCCCGATGGGCCCGATAGTAGTTCAGCACTGCTCTCTAGTTGTGGCAGGGCCAAGAACAGGCCACAACCGCCCTTCTGAGCACCAGGAGGAGCAGATTAGGAAGCAGACCCCGCTACCTCTAATCTTGCCTCCTTCTTCCCCCTCCCCCTCCCTCCCCTCTGTCTCTCCCCTCTGTCTCTCCTCTCTGTCTCTCCCCTCTCTTTCCCCTCACTCTCCCCTCACTCTCCCCTCCCTCTCCCCTCTCTCTCCCCTCTCCTCCTCCCTCTCCTCCTCCCTCTCCTCCTCCCTCTCCTCCTCCCTCTCTCTCCCTCTCTCTCCCTCTCCCTCCCTCTCCCACCCTCCCTCCCCCCCCCCCCCTCTCTCCCCCCCTCTCTCTCTCTCTCCCTCTCTCTCCCTCTCTCTCTCTCTCTCTTTCGCTCTCTCCCTCTGTCTCCCCCGCTCCCCCTCTCTCTCCCTCTCTCCCTCTCTGCCTCCCTCCCTTTCTCCCTCTCCCCCACTCCTTCTCTCCCCCTCTCCCCCTCTCCCTCCCTCCCCCCTCTCTCCCCCCCTCTCTCTCCCCTCTCTCTCACCTCTCTCTCACCTCTCTCTCACCTCTCTCTCCCCTCTCTCTCACCTCTCTCTCACCTCTCTCTCTCTCACCCTCCCTCTTTCTCCCCCTCTCCCTCCCTCTCCCCTCTCTCCCTCCCTCTCCCCCTCTTTCTCCCTCTCTCCCCCTTTCCCTCCCTTTTTCTCCCTCCCTCTTTCTCCCTCTCTCTTCCTCCCTCTCTCCTCCCACCCCTCCTCTCCCACTCCCCCCCCCTCTTTCTCTCCTGCTCCCTCTCACTCCCTCCCTCCCTATCCCTATCTCTCCCATATCTTGCATCTCTGCCTCTCTCCCCTCTGCTACTTTGCCTGTCTCCAATACCCACTCCATTCCCTGCTGCTCTCTGTGCCTTTTCCACTACAGGGGCTCACTCATTCAAGCTGTGGCTCAGCAGTCTATGACCTTTGCTCAGTTAATCTCTCTGTATCCATGCGCTTGCAGTCAGTCAATGATCATTCCATAACATTATTCAAGAAAGCCACGATGCTGCATCAACTTCACTAATTCTTGCACCTACTCTTCTATAGGATGTGAATGTGACCGTGAGCAGTGGCTGGCCCTCCAGGCAGTGATGGGGAGGGCAAATTGACCTCAGTGCCCTTCTTTGGAGGAGAGCTTGCTGGAACTAATGGGGGAAGGGAAGGTGGGCTCAGGCACCAGGTGAAGTGAAGTTGGATTGGGATTAGCTGGGTATGATCTGATCGCTCACGGTGATAGATGCACCTACATTCAATAAGGATCGTCTCCAATCACTTCTAATTAATAGTAAGATTAAACGAGAACTTACCAGTTTGAAGTTTGATCTGTATTTTATGAGGAGTTACGATGAGGGATTACGTGAAGAACCCCGCCAGGACGCATGCGTGTCATTCTTCAAAGCAGCGGTGTGAAATCACAGATAACTGTAATGACTAAACATAGTAAGATTAGAGAAGAGATACCAGTTGAGTATATGATCAAGGGTGGGAGCGGAGGGCACGTAATCCCTCAATGTTACTCCTCATAAAATAACGATCAAACTTCAAACTGGTAAGTTCTCGTTTGGAGGGAAAGCAAGGAGGGAAGAGACAATGACTTTGGGACTTTAAACTGTGTTGAGTGTTTGTTATTTATTCTATGTTATGACTGCAGGCTAAACCATATTGTTTGTTTTGTTTTGTTTTTGTTTTTTGTTTTTACCTTGATTGGGATGTGTTTACCTTGTTTGGGACTAAAGATGGAAATTAGCTACTGGCTACAATCTTGCGTATTACATGTAAATGTTTATTAATATGCACTGTCCCTAATAAAATCAATTCAATTCAATCTTACTATTTTACTTCGGAGTCACGTGAGTGACTACGTGAAGATTTTAAAGCTCTGTGATTTCATGCCGTGGAAACGAGTCCATGCATCACATCTGCCTTGATTATGGGGAGAATAGTGTTAACATCATTAGACATCAATACGATATTGAAAACCCAACGATAAATATATTAACACCAAATTATAGCCCCTATTTATGGGGTAAATCATATTACGGAACTTAAAATTGTTTCTGCAAATGTTCCAGGTTCAATGACTGGTTTGTTATAAAACGTTGGAAAGTTTTCTTCGTTGACCATCCTGCTGTCTTGAGGATTTGGTCCATAGGAACATCCAACTTCATAGCTGCCGATGTAGCTGCAGCCCTGGTGGAGTGAGATTTAAAATGCTAGTGTCTACTCCAGCCTTATTAGGACCTGTTTTAGCCATCTAGAGATGGTCTGGACTGTCACTGTTTTGAGTGGCTGTTTGTAGCTGATTAAAAGTGACATTTCTTTCCCTCTGATGATCTTGTTGTCATGTTGTCCAGCCTTAGTTTCTGTAGTGACTGGACCCTTTGTGCCGTGACCAAGGCCATCAGCATGACTGTTTTCATAGTCAGTTTCTGTAGGGACAGAGCTGTAGCTGGAGACCAGTTTGTTAACATGGTCAGTACAATGCTCACATCCCATATTTGGGAGTACCTGGTTCTTGGGGGATTAACATTAAAATGCCCCATGAGTTTGGTTACCAGGGTGTGTCCCAACAGAATGCCGCTCTGTTCCTTGCCACAGGTATGTTGACAGAGCACTTCTGGCGCAGTTGATGGCACTATGACTGAGCCTCTCATCGTAATGGAGGCTTGCCAGGAATTCCAGAACAGACGGGATGTTCATAGATCTGTGGGTGATGTTTATTGTTGTGACAGTACTTCCCATTTCTTGATGACACCAAGTACTGTTTTTTGGTGGACTGTCTGTGGGCCGATGCAATCATATCCATTGTTCGGTCCGTCAGTCCCAGGTGTAGTAGAGGTGCTTTCAAACTCTACAAATTAATAGGTTTATATAATTATGACATGGGTGACTTTCCTTTGTTACTGGATGGACCAGTAAATTAGGTCTATGATGGATGGTGATGCATGGTTCTAATACCATGTCTAGTATCACCGGGAACCATGGTTGAGTAGGCCAATCGGGTACTATCAAAATACCAGACGCAGAGTCTTGCTGTATTTTCCTTAATACCCGACTGATGAGGCAGAAAGGAGGGAATGCATAAATAAACAATTTCCCCCAATGCAGCGAAAATGCATCTGTTGCCCAGGGTCTGGTTCCCATGAAACATAATTTGATAACTGGTGATTGAGCCTGGATGCGAAACGATCGATATCTGGTGTTCCATACCGTGCTGTAATTTCAGCAAATACATTTTTATCCAACATCCATTCAGTGTTTTCATTGAATTTGCGTGACCTGGTGTCTGCCACTAAATTTAGTTTACCTGGTAAGTAGGTAGCTGATATCCAAATATTCTGCGTCTGGTGTGCTGACAACAACCTGGCTCTTAACTCCAAGAAGACCAAGGAGCTCATTGTAGACTTCAGGAAGTCCAGGGGCGGCACGCACACCCCCATCCACATTAACGGGACGGAGGTGGAACGTATTTCTAGCTTCAGGTTCCTGGGTGTTAACATCTCCGATGACCTCTCTTGGACCCACAATACCTCAACTCTGATCAAGAAGGCTCACCAGCGTCTCTTCTTCCTGAGGAGACTGAAGAAGGTCCATCTGTCTCCTCAGATCCTGGTGAACTTCTACCGCTGCACCATCGAGAGCATCCTTACCAACTGTATCACAGTATGGTATGGCAACTGCTCTGTTTCCGACCGGAAGGCATTGCAGAGGGTGGTGAAAATTGCCCAACGCATCACCGGTTCCTCGCTCCCCTCCATTGAGTCTGTCCAAAGCAAGCGTTGTCTGCAGAGGGCGCTCAGCATCGCCAAGGACTGCTCTCACCCCAACCATGGACTGTTTACCCTCCTACCATCCGGGAGGCGCTACAGGTCTCTCCGTTGCCGGACCAGCAGGTCCAGGAACAGCTTCTTCCCGGCGGCTGTCACTCTACTCAACAACGTACCTCGGTGACTGCCAATCACCCCGCCCCGGACACTCCTCCCACAGGAAAAACACTATGTCTGTATATATGCTAATGTAAATATTTATTCAAATCATATGCCATGTCGCTCTTCCAGGGAGATGCTAAATGCATTTCGTTGTCTCTGTACTGTACACGGACAATGACAATTAAAGTTGAATCTGAATCTGAATCTGAATCTGAATCGGATCTCTCTGGATACACCATTGCCAAATTGTGTTGTCCAGATTGTCACATGATGTCGATTTGTTTCCACCCATATGGTTGATATATGCTACCACGGTGGTGTTGTCAATTTGTAGTCTAACATGCTGGTGATTTAACCCAGAACAATATGACTTAAGGCCATGGAATGCACTTAACATTTCCATGTAGTTTATGCCCAGTGTTTGTAATAATGATGCCTCCTGTGCATTCCATCTCCCTCCACAGCTGGAGATGGAATTGGTAGCACCCCAACCAAGTGCACTGGCATCAGTTTGTAGTACCATAGACGGGTTGCTGATAATTATTGGATTGGAACAATACCTGATGTTATGTTCCCACCATTTTAGTTCCATTATGGCCTCTGTTGGTAGCTTCATTGGTCTGTCAAAATGGCCACCATTAATTTGAGTGCTCTTATTTTTGCTCTCTGTAAATTTCGATAGTGTAAAGGTCCGAATTGTGTGGCTGGAAATGCAGCCACTATCTTCCCAATTATTCTAGCTACCAGTCTAATGGATGGTTTGGTGATGTCAATGATTTCGCTACAAGCCTCTATTAAGGCTGTAACCTTTTCTTTCGGCAAAGTCACTGACATGAGAACTGAGTTAATGGTGAACCCCAGATAATCCATTTTTGTTGAAGGCGTTAATTTAGACTTAACTGGATGGATGATAAACCCCAGTTTTTCAAACAATTGTTTTGTGGCTGTTACCGCTTGTTTAGCCAATTCCAAAGTTTTGCCAACAATAAGTATGTCATCTAGATATGCCATTACCATGTGTTTTTGTATCCGCAGTAACGCTAGGGCTGGTTTCAAATTTTTGTGAAAAGCCTGGGGCTGATGTTAGACCATTAGGTAGTGCCCTGTATTTCCAGCGCTGACCCATCCAGTTGAATTTTAAATAACATCTGTGGTCACCTCTTGTGGGTACTGTATAGTAAGCATCTTTTAAATCGATGCTTGCCATGTAGTAGCCTTCGGAAATCAATTGCTTAGCAGTAACAAAGGTTTCCATCTTGAAATGAATATATTGTACAAAGGTATTCAAAGTAGTCAAATCGATGATGATGCGGCAACCACCAACTTTCTTGTTTTTTATAAAGATGTTGGACACAAATTCCTGTGATTCGTGTTGGGTTTTCTCAATTACTCCTTTTTTATATAGCCGCTGTAGTTCAGCATGTGCTTTAGATTTTTCTATGCCTGTGAGCACGAACATTCGATTCGGTACATGCTGAACTGGAGGGTTATGTTTTTGTATAAATTCTATGGTATAACCCTGGATACTGTTTAGAATATAAGTGTCGGTAGTTAACTTATTCCATGCATCCAAATAATATCGTAATCTCCCACCACATTCCATGCTCCCTTTAATTCTTAAGGAACCAGACCCACCTACCTCCATGGTTACCAGTGGTAGGTATGTTACTTCTTCGGCATCCTCCGTGGACGTTGAGGCGCCGTTGTCTGGGTCTGTAGTTGGGTTGGTGTTGAGGGCTTGCGCATTTTCCAGGAAGGTCGGTCTGGGCCATGGCCTAAAAAAGACCGATGTTGGGTGTTCCTGGTTTTTGCGCTTTCTCCAGTTTGTCTTGGCCGACTGGTGGGTGCGTAGGGGTGATGTTTTTGGCCGTAGTAGCTTTTGGATGCTGCTTTTATGAGCGCCAGGGTTTTCGCCTCTTCGTCAAGTTCTTTGACTTGTTTTGATAAATCCCCTCCAAATAGTAGTATTGATGGTTTGGAGGTTCCAGGTTTGCAGAGGCCTGCATATTTGGGGTCTAAAGCCGGTTGGATAGCACCTTTTACCTAATATTGTTTAACTCATATTGTGAGTTGCAGAGTAAAGTCAGTGCATCTTGGTGGTCTTGGGTCATGTTTTGCTCATTCAATGTGCGGGCAAAAGCCGTAATTCCTGCTATTAGGACTTTTAGGACTTTCTGTATTTTTAAGTCCCTGGTTCTAATTGATGCCCCGACATGTTTCCAGATGCACTGGTTGACACTGGGAACATTTAGCGACTTGCAGTTCCCTGGTGGTAAGTGTCATGTTGTGGTGTCTGATAATGCCTGTCCCTGTAGTTGGTTAAAAGACATGTCTTGCCGCTATTTTCGGCTCCAGGTTTTGGCCAGTTTGGTCGGGTTGGATAAACTGGGACACCATATCCAACATGTTTTCTTTCACCCCAGGCATACTAGGGGTATGTTGATCACTCCCCTCTTCAGGGTCAGTCCAGAATTGACCCTCCGCGCTCCCCTCTGATGAGGGAGAAACACTGTGCAGCCCCACAAGAGGTACCGCTGTGGGGCTTACTAACTGCCCACTGTGGCTAGCCTCCATCTCCCGGAGCCTGCCACTTTGGTGTTTTTCCTCCAGCAGCCGCTCCAACCGCTCCAATGCTCATGGGCACTTGCCGTCGCGGCTGCTCCTGAAGTCGCTCCTGCTCCAGTTCCTGCAGCCGCTCCAACTGGCTCCAATGCTCACGGGCATTGGCCGTCGCGGCTGCTCCTGAAGTCGCTCCTGCTCCAGTTCCTGCAGCCGCTCCAACCGGCTCCAATGCTCATGGGCACTGGCCGTCGCGGCTGCTTTTGTTCCCCACTCCCAGCCGCTCCAACCGGCTCCAATGCGCACGGGCACTGGCCGCTCGCGGCTGCTCCTGAAGCCGCTCCAACCGGCCCCAATGCTCACGGGCACTGGCCGCTCGCGGCTATTCAGAGTCGGACTCATCGGAGTCAACGATTCTGTTAGTTTTTGGCTTCGCTCTACCACCCGGCCGTGGCCGGTGTGGGAGCGAAGTCGGGCACAGCTGTTCCCATTTCGGGAGATTGGCGTGCCGTTGGCTGCTGCTGCCCGCAACTCCGCGGTTCTCCCCCGCCAGCTTTTTCGCAGCCTTCGTGGATCTGGTCCATGTCTTCACCTGTAAGGTAAGTGGAAGGAACGCAGAGTCTCCTTACCTGCTGTTCCCGGCTTTCAAATTCTGCCGCTAAGGGGAACGTTGTTCCCCCTGCTGTGACTCGTTGCAATGCGTGTAGCGATATATGGCACGCATGCGTCCTGGCGGGGTTCTTCACGTAGTCACTCACGTGACTCCGAAGTAAAATAGGAAGTAGACACAAAATGCTGGAGTAACTCAGCAGGTGAGGTAGCATCTATGGAGAGAAGGAATGGGTGACATTTTGTGTCAAGACCCTACAGAAGGATCTCGACCCGAAACATCACCCATTCCTTCTCTCCATAGATGCTGCCTCACCCGCTGAGTTACTCCTTCGATTTTATCCAGCATCTGCAGTTCTTTCTCACACTTCTAATTAATATATCTTTCACACATGCACGGTCAGTGCCAGAGACCCAGATTGGATCCTGACTACGGTTGCTGCCTGTACGGAGTTTGTACGTTCTCTCCGTGACCTGCGTGGGTTTTCTCCAGGAAGCTCCAGTTTCCTCCCACACTCCAAAGACGTACAGGTTTGGTATAAGTGTTAATTGATTTGGTATAAGTGTAAATTGTCTCTCGTGTGTGTAGGATAGAGTTAGTGTGCGGGAATCATTGGTCAGTGCGGACCCGGTCGGCTGATGGGCCTGTTTCCGCGTTGTATCTCTTAGCAAAACTAAACAAGCAGCAAGACATTACATCATTGCATCATCCGCATCACAAGTGAACACCACAATGAAGTCAATAAACTTTACTTTGCCACTAGTTCGCATCTCAGCACCTCCTTCAGGATCCAGCACAACACAACAAGGCACATCACTGAACTCCAACCTGACCAAGTTATCTACCTGAGCAAATCCCACTTGCCTACACCTGGCCCATACCCCATGTACCTGTCCAAATGTCTTATAAATATCATAACTGTACACTCCTCCAACACTTCCTCTCGCAGCCCGTTCCACCCTCTGTGTGCCAATGTCGTCTCTTAGGACTCTTTTAAATCTTTCCCTTCTAACCTTAAATCTATGTCCTCTAGTTTCACACTGCCCTAGGCTGGGGAAAATCTGTGCTCTTCACTTTATCTACACCCCTCATGATTTTATAAACTTCAATAAGATCTCTGCTTGGTTTCTCACGCTTCAGGGTAGAAAGCTCCATCCCATCCACCCTCTCCTTATAGCTCAAACCATCCAAACATAATAACATCCTCATAAGTCGTTTTTGCACCTTTTCCAGTTAAATGGCAAACCTACATGCATCCAATCCAACATAAACATGTCAGCAATCGTTTTGCTGAACACCTTCGCCTGGTTCGCATAGTCCGCATTGGCCTGTGTGATCTATCTTTTGCTAATCACTGTAACTCCCCCTCTCATTCCCACACTAACCTTTCTGTCTTGGGCCTCCTCCACTGTCAGATTGAGGCTAAATTGGAAGAAAAGCATCTCAGAGTTTGCTAGGGCAACTTGCAACCCAGCAGTGTGAATATTGATTTTTCTAACTTCAAGTAACCCTTGCTTTCCCTCTCTCTCCGTCCTCCCCCACCCTAGTTCTCCAACTAGCTTCGCTGTCCTGATTAATTTTCCTGTTTGTATGCCTCGTTGCACCTTCCCCTCCACCAACAATGAAGCATCCTACATTTCCTTGATCACATATGCTTTGATCAGTCCTTTTCACACCTTACATTCTCTTTGTACCCTTGAATATCTCTAGTCTCCCTCTCCCCTGTTCTCAATATGAAGAAGGGTCTTGACCTGAAACGTCATCCAGTCCTTCTCTCTAGAGATGCTGCCTGTCTCGCTGAGCTACTCCAGTATTTTGTATCTATCTTCGGTGTAAACCGGGATCTGCAGTTCCTTCCCACACATGAACATGTTCAACACAGAATCACAAGTGGATACATATTCAGATAGCATTTTCAGGCCAATATTACAAGGGAGTTATACCAAAACATACTTGTGCCAAGAATTGGGGAGTATAAACTTCCTGCATTGTGAGAACACGTCCTATGGCAGTGCATGAATGATCCCAGGAATGAGTGGGTTAACATATGATTCGCGGTTGACGGCACTGGGCATGTACTCGTGGAGTTTAGAAGAATGGGGGCATCTCATTGAAATATACAGAATAGTGAAAGGCTTGGATAGAGTGGAAGGAAGGAGATGAGGAATTTCTTTAGTCAGAGGGTGGTGAATCTGTGGAATTCTTTGCACAGAAGGCTGTGGAAGCCAAGACAATAGATGTATTTAAGGCAGAGATAGATAGATTCATGCTGTTATGAAAACTGCATGGTGAAAGGAGGTAATATTTGCAGCTGGGCATTGCTGCACGATCACCCATCCTTTTAGACTCTCCTGGCTTTACCTTGCTCTAAACGTTATTCCCTCATTATGCATCTATACACCGTAAATGGCTCGATTGTCATCATGCATTGTCTTTCTGCTGACTGGATAGCAGGCGACAGAGAGCTTTTCACTGTACCTCGATACACATGACAATAAACTAAACTGAGGATTCCTTTCAGGGCCTGGGCAAGTATCCTGGGCTGCAGCCTGCTGCCCCAGAGCAACCGCTGGAGTTGTTTGGCAACAGCAGTCAGCAAACAATTCATCACACCAAGTGTGAGCAAAATTGGGCCCCATATCTGAGGAAGGATGTGCTGGCTCTGGAGAAGGTGCAGAGGAGGTTTACGAGAATGATCCCAAGAATGAGTGGGTTAGCCTATGATGAGCATTTGACAGCCTCTTCTCACTGGAGTTTAGAAGGTTGAGGGGGGACCTTATTGAAACTTACAGAATAATGAAAGGCGTAGATGGAGTGGATACGGAAAAGATGTTTCCACTGGTGGGAGAGTCTAGGACCAGAGGTCACAGCCTCAGAATTAAAGGGCGCTCTTTTGGAAAGGAGGTGAGGAGGAACCTCTTTAGTCAGAGGGTAGCTCATCTGTGGAACTCATTGCCACAATGGGGTGTGGAGGCCAAGTCAGTGGATATTTCTAAGGCAGGGACAGACTAATTCATGATTTGAATGGGTGTCAAGGGTTATGGGGAGAAGGCAGGAAAATGGGATTAGGTGGCAGAGATGAGCCATGATTGAATGGCGGAGTGGACTCAATGGGCGGAATGGCCTCATTCTACTGCTATAACTTGTGAACTTGTAAACCAGTGCTCCTATCCCTGGGCCACATCAGCTAATAATATTGGCACTGCAAAGGAATAGAATAGATGGATGCATTTCAGACCTAAACCAGCAGCAGGCTACCTCTCATGGGCAGTGGATTGCTGCTCTGCAGGACATTGATGCTGCTCTGTGTAGTAAGGAACTGCAGATGCTGGTTTAAAACGACGATGGACACCAAAAGCTGGAGTAACTCAGCGGGACAGGCAGCATTTCTGGAAAGAAGGAATGGGTGACTTTTTGGATCAAGACCATTCTTCCCTTTTCAAGACCCTGCTCTTATCCAGCACACCCCTGTATTCAAAGGCCTGGTTTGACGGCCTTGGCCAGGATCAGGAAGGTAATCTTGGGCAGGCTCCAGATGTGCACATTGCTGTCCACAACTGGAGAGCAGTCCTGAGCTTCTATCTATCTCATTGGAGACCCTCGGAAATGTATTTGATCGGACTTTATAGGTCTTTATCTTGCACTCAACGTTATTCACATTATTCCCTTTATCGTGTATCTGTACACTGTGGATACCTCGATTGCAATCATGCATTGTTTAGTTTAGTTTAGTTTGGAGATACAGCGCGAAAACAGGCCCTTCGGCCCACCGGGTCCGCGCCGACCAGCAATGCCCGCATATTAACACTATCCTACACACACAAGGCACAATTTTTTTTTTTTTAAACAATTTTTACCAAGCCAATTAACCTACATACCTGTACATCTTTGGAGTGTGGGAGGAAACCGAAGATCTCGGAAAAAATCCCACGCAGATCACGGGGAGAATGTACAAAAAGTCCGTACAGACAGCACCCGTAGTCGGGACCGAACCCGGGTCTCCGGCGCTGCATTCGCTGTAAGGCAGCAACTCAACCGCTGCGCCACCGTGACCGCCTTGTCTTTCCTTTGACCAGTTAGCACGCAAGAAGAAGCTTTTCACTGTGACAATAAACAAAACTCAACTCATGATGGTCCAGCTCATGGTAACTGTCAGCATGTTGGGATCTTTACTGAAGCCTCTGGCACTCAGACCCCTCTACCTGCTGGTGCACTCAAACCTTCGTCCCATATCAGCACCCGGCTGATATCTTACAGTGTGGCCAAAGTCGCATTGTAGACATCATGAAAGGACACCTCCAATTGTGAGCCAAGAACTGAGCCAGATTGTCAGCAGTGAGTGTCACTCAGAGAACCCTGCCCCGTGGTGTTCAGGTACAGGGAGGAGTAGGGACGTGCTGGTAGTGAGTGAGTGAGTGAGTTCTGATTCATTGCTTTTGCATCCAAAGCATTGTTTCCCAACATGGGAACTAACATGCCTTGTTAGACAGATGGTGAGAAATACAGGGTTTAGGCAGCACATTTGTGCACCAATTTCAGTTGTTTGTACAGGAATAAAGGTCGTGCCCACCAGTAATGTAATCTGCCGCTCAATAATTAATGGTATTAAAGTCTATTCCAGGGGTACTGTAGCGATTTAAGTAACGTTGATGTGCGTATGTGATTTGAAAATAACTATGCAGGAACAGTGGTGTTGCGGTACAGTTTCTGCCTTACAGCGCCAGAGACATGCGTTCGATCCTGAGTACGGGTGCTGTTTGTATGTTCTTCCTGTGACTGTGTGGGTTTTCTCCGGCTGCTCCGGTTTCCTCCCACACTCCAAAGATGTACAGGTTTTTGCTTAATTGGCTTCAGTAAATTGTCCGATAAAGGATGGTGGCTAGTGTACCAGTGATCCATGGTTGGCGCGGACTTGGTGGGCCATAGGGCCAGTTTCCACACTGTATCTCTAAAACTAAAAACCAAAACTAAAAGGAAGGTTAGATGTTATGCAGTTATGCCCGCTGTGCACTCAGGAGGGGATATTCCCCAGTCCCACTTCTACTTTTGCCCTTCTCCTTCGCCTTACACACCAAGCACAGTTCATGTTGTTCTTGAGAAACAGGGGGTGATCCATCAAATTGATGTATGTACAACTCGAGATGTTCCTTCTTTGGGAATTCACGGTATCTTTGACCTGGAATTCGCAGGTGGGATCCTCATGCTGTCTTGTCAGGTGAAATGAGAAAGGTCACCTTTGTCTCAAGAGGCAGGTGTTTGTCCCAAGGTCATGCAGAGAAACTCCCAACTAAGGGAGTCCCCTGCCCTTAAATGAAACACCTTGTTCCACCCATACAAGGAAACCAAGAAATTCAAAAGCCGAGCAAATGCACTTGATAATTCTGTTTGGTTGTGTTCTGCACAATCCATTTTCAGCAAAAAATAAAAATTAACAGAGAATTGGAGACGCATGATTTGCATGGTCCATGATTTTCATTTTGGCTTCTCCATGTATTGATAAATGAAGTACCCTGGAAGTACAGGCTGGCTTCCACAATGGACAGTGATTGCCCGGACCCTACTGTATTTGCCAGTGATGAGTAGATGGCCCTGCAGTGCACTCGTGAAGAAGTAGGTTTTCACGGACTTTGATTTCCCGGGAGCTTGCCTAAACATGAAGCACGTTGCTTTTGGTACCCTGACTGATTCCATTATTGATGTCAATTCAAGCTTGCTTCAGCCTGAGTTACGCTTTACCTGTCCCCTCTGCTGCCCTAACTCAGCCACCCCTTCCTCCTCACAACTGATTATCACCCTCGCTATGACCAGCAAATTACCACCCTCCCCTCCTGAACCTTCTCATCGAGTCCACACACAAGATTAGAAGTTGTTCAGCCAGAGCTGAACACACTTCTCTCGGTATCTGCATACAATGGTGTCTGTCTTGTCGCTTCTTGTGCGTGGTGGTGGAAAGATTGGCGGAAACAGGGCCGTGACGTGAATGCTCTTTCCTTGACCCCCCCCCCTCCTGAATGGTGATTAACCATGGCTGACGGCTAAGTGCCCCACCAGCAATGTTATTTCTGACTCCCGTGTACGCTCGATCACTGTAGTCCTACTCTCCATTGTCACACCACTGCACTTGCCATGCAATTGTCGGCCACAATAATTCAAGACATGTCCTGTAGAACACAAGCATTGGCCCTGTGCACTGCAGAATATCCCAGCAGCGGTATATCAAACAAATCTTTTGTTGGCTGCTGCCAGCTGTCTGACCAATGTGTTCTATGGCTTTAAATTAATTCAAGACCAAATTGATTTTGGAAAATCTATTATCGGCAAGTCTCACACAGTGAATGGCAGGGCTCTGGGGACTGTTGTAGATCAGAGGGCTCTAGGAGTGCAGGTACATAGTTCCTTGAATGTGGGGTCGCAGGTAGATAGGGTGGTCAAATAGGCTTTCGGCACATTGACCTTCATCAGTCCGACTATTGAATATAGAAGTTGGAGGGATCATGTTGCAGTTATATAATATGATGGTGAAGCCACATCTAGAGTATTGTGTTCAGTTTTGGGCACCATGTTATAGGAAATATGTTGTCAAACTGGAAAGGGTGCAGAGAAGGTTTACTAGGATGTTGCCAGGATTTGAGGGCCTGAGCTATAGGGAGAGGTTGAGCAGGCTATGACTCTATGAGGGGTAATCAGTGGAAATGTACAAAATCGTGAGAGGAATAGATTGGATAAACACACAGAATCTCTTGCCCAGATTAGGGGAATCGAGAACCAGAGGACATACTGTAAGTTTAAGGTGAGGGGGATAACATTCAACAGGAATCTGAGGAGTAACGTTTTTACACAAAGGGTGGTGGGCATATGGAATGAGCTGCCAGAGGAAATAGTATCACACTGTTCAAGAAACATTTAGACAGGTACATGGATATGATAGGTTTAAAGGGATATGGACCAAACGCTGGCAGGTGGGACTAGTGTAGCTGGGACATGTTGGTCAGTGTGGGCAAGTTGAGCCGGTGGGTCTGTTTCCACACTGTATCACTCTATGACTCTAAAAGACTACCAATGATTTCTCATTTCATTTTCCCAGGTAATGAACATGCAGAACCCTCCATTTTGAACTTAGTTATTGTGAAACTGCACAAGAATTCTCCAATTTTAGGGAACTAAATGACTAACACCCCTCCCATTCCCTCCCACCCACATTTCTTTCCTTTTATTCTCTTTCTTCCCTCTGCCACACTTGGACGCACACCCATTTGTCCCCCACGCTCTCATCGACCGTCGATCGTGGGTCGACCGCGAGGCATCGCCGCGGCCGTGAGGCTTCACCGCAACAGAGGCCCAATCATCGCGAGGCCTCACTGTTTCCAACGCTTCACCGCCTCTTTACCGCCACCGAGGCCTCACCGCTGTCGACGACCCACTTCACGCTTCCACGGGCTCCATCGGCTGCTCCGCCAACCCGGACTCTACCTACGAGGTCCCGGCCGGCCCCCAACCAGGGCTTCTACGCGGTGATCCGGCAGGCAGTTTTGCATTATTTGCATTATTACATGTGAAATGCAGCAAAAATCCAGCCAATAAAATGATGGAAGGCGATCACTGAAATTTAGAAGGATGAGAGGGCATCTTATAGAAACATATAAAATTATTAAAGGATTGGACAGGCTAGATGCAGGAAAAATGGTCCCGATGTTGGGGGAGTCCAGAACCTGGGGTCATAGTTTAAGAATAAGGGGTAGGCCATTTAGGATTGAAATGAGGAAATACTTTTTCACCCAGAGAGTTGTGAATCTGTGGAATTCTCTGCCACAGAAGGCAGTGGAGGCCAATTCATTGGATGTTATCAAGAGAGAGATAGGGCTAAGGGCTAAAGGAATTAAGGGATATGGGGGAAAAATATCAGGAAAGGGGTACTGATTTTAGATGAGCAGCCATGATCATATTGAATGGCAGTGCCGGTGCCGGCTCAGAGGGCCGAATGATCTACTCCTACACCTATTTTTCTATGTTTCTATGTGATGCTGAGCTATTGAATAGTTGAACGGGCATAAAGGGTTAACTGGACTACAGCTTCCACTTGTTATATTCTTAAAGGTTTTCCATCTGAACATTATGAATTGTCCATCTCAATACTGCATCTGACAGTCACAGTATTATCATATGCAAAGAATCGCGAGGCAGAATAATGGTGCACATGTTAGGATATAGTTAATATGAAGGCACCAGTTCTTACATTTGTCTATTAGTCCAGTATAAGCAAAGGACCTGAAAGAGCTGGGCAGCTAGTTTGGAGGTTGGCAAGAATGCAGATCAGAGGCACTGACAACACCACCCCCACAGTGGAAGTAATTGATGAGGCCATTGCAGCCTGTCAGGTAGACCTCTGCAAGAAAGGTGCGGACAACCTCATGGCTTTTCGAAGAAAACTGAGGTCTAACAAATCAGACCATTCATCAACACTGACTGGACTATGAAGAAATTCAGACACATTTTTAAAACACATAGATTTCCAATGAGATTGTACCCGATACAATCCTCGGGTCCAATTCATTTTGAATAGTTTATAAAATGAAAGGGGATCAGACATTCCTTCATATTACCTTATCAAATGGTAATGCTTCATGCAGTAGTAAACGAGGCACTAAAGAAAGTGCTGGCAGGCAAATAAATCTTGTCCTGTGATTTGATTTTGAGATTTTGTTTTCTGAGCTACGTATTGTGGTGTAACTAGAGGGGGACACAGCCACAGAAGTGCTGATGTCTGAATAAGGTTCAGCATATTCAGAAGGGAGGGTGGATAAAAGGAAGTGGGAACATTGTCAGCATCATCACATGTGCTACAAATGGAAGAGACTCAGATTACACGATAACATTCACAAGCTGAGACATCCAGGCTGTACGAAGTTAAGAAATAGGATATCAGGGAGATTGTGAAGATATACAGTTTGAAGATTTATCTTGTAAAACGTATGATAGGTTCAGAAAGGTTCATGTGGACCACTTGATCACAGTACAAGATACAGTACAGTGAGGCAGATTTTGATCCTGTGTATAGTGAAGTCACTCCCATAATTGCTAGCGAAGAGTTTAGATGGAACATGAATGGAGTCGAGACACAATTCCTTCTCTGAGTCTGGAGACAGATCCCCCTCCAATAAATCCAAGAGAGTTTTGCTTAGGTTTAGATTTATTATTGGCACATGTATTGAGGTACAGTGAAAAGCTTTGCTTTGCTATTTAATCAGATCAGATATACCTTACATAGATATAATCAGTTCAAACTTAAGTATAAAAGATGGAGCAAAGTGCAGAATATAGTTCTCAGCATTGCTGCGCATCAGTTCATAGACAAAGAACAATGCCCACAATAGGGTAAAAGTAAATTGAACACTACCCTAGTTTATAGAAGGACAGTTCCGAAGCCTGATAACAGAGGGGAAGAAGGTGGTGTGTGTTTTTAAGCTTCTGTACCTTCTGCTGGATGGGAGTAGGGAGAAGAAAGAATGACTGAAGTGAGACGTCTGATTACGTTGGCTGCTAATCTGAGGAGGCATGAAATGTAGATGGAGTCGATGATGGGATGTCCAGTCTGTGTGATGGACTGGGCTGCATCTACAGCTCTTTGCAATTTCTTGCGGTCTTGGGCTGTGCTGTTCCCAGGCCAAGCTGAGATGTAACCCGACAGTATGTTTTCTATAGTGCATCTAAAGGTTTGTATGAGTCCCTGGAGATGTGCCAAATTTCCTCAGTCTCCTCAGGAAGCAGAGGCGTTGGTGTGACTTCTTGGCTGTCACATCAATGTGGTTGATGTACGACAGATCATTGGTAATATTACAGCTCTCAACCATTAACACCATTGATGATAATTGGAGCATATACTCCACCATGCTTCCTGAAGTCAATAACTAATTCCTTCATCTTGCTGACATTGAGGGAGAGGTTATTGTCCTGACACCATGTCATGAATTCTTTATCTCCTTCCTGTACCCCGTCTTGTCATTGTTCATGGTTCGGCCCACCATAGTGGTGTTGTCTGCAAGCCAGTGGATGGAATTAGAGCCAAATTTGATCATACATTCATGAGTGTTAAGGGTAGGAGAAAGTATCCTAGCGGGGCACCAGAGTTGAGAAGGTCAGAGGATTTAAAGATCCATTAAGCAGTGATTTAACTTCCATTTGAAAGAGAAACCAAAGGGAGGAGCATGTAAGATCATGAATAATCTTTCTGAATGTCTTTACTTTCAGGAGCCTTGCAATGATATGAAATACTTCCTCCAGGTAGACCATAAAACTCAAAAGTTTCTGATTGATGATTCTGTGATCAAGCAATTGTGATCACGTAGCAATTTAATGGGTTAATTGGTTCAAATCGTCGGAATTTTAAGTGTTAAATATTGTTGAAAGCAAACTTCAAATATGAGGTGCCACTGTCTAGCAGATGGATGTATTAGTAAAAAAAAAATCTTTGGTTTCGAAGTGATTTAATTTATTTGGACTTAACTAAATGACCTCGGTTTGATGTTGATTTGATTGAACATGGCACGAACAAAACTGCTTGATTTAGCTGCGGTTCCAGCATTAGGCGGACCACAAGGCAAAACGCAGTTTGTGCAGATTGCGAGAACTGAAACCTCTCTATTTTATTTCTGACCTATTGCCACTTTGCCATTTTCACTCCAATGTATCCGTCCTCCTCACCAAAACAGCAGCTTCCGAGCAATTTGCAGTAAAATAGCCCTCACTTGTGCAAGTTTAGTGATAGCGATAAATTAGGAAGATGGGGAAATGTAAGGAATCCGGAAAAAATTATATTAAAAAATATTTGAAGAATAGTCCTTTATACCTTAATTCATGAAGCAGTATGGATCAGGCTGGCTGACATGACCAACATTTTTTTAATGCAGAGCCAATCCAGGATTTAATACTAATCTGGAAGTAAAAGCCAAAAGGTGTTAAACTTCTATTACATTTGCCCTAATCCTGAACCACAGAATGGAGAAGCATTCTCCTCCTCCTTCCATTTAACACTACCATTCACACAAAGGAATAAAGAAATGTTGTTCCATTATCCTTAGTTTCCTTTTACTAACAGGGTCAAGGTCACATTCTATAAACTTCTACTTACTCAAACAGGAGTTTGATTCTACTGTACACATCAAACTCCAAGCCCAATGCTTTATACAGCCTCTGACCGATGCTTTCAGAAGGTCTTTGACAATTCTAAACAAGGCTGTAGACCATCCATACCAGACAGTCCAAGCTATCAGGAGATGCTGTAAAATGAAAGGGCAAGTTCAGATCCAGTAAATGTGCTCATCCCCTTCTGCAGCACCCTTTGTGAATCAACTAAATTTAAGATAGGTTTACCCTTGAGGCAGCTCGCTCTGCAATCCTATGCACCCCACATACATTGACCTCAATTCACCAGCATATTTGAACTGGTAATGTGTTGCCAGAAAGAGTTGAGGATAACAAGAAGAAATCAAATTTATAGGAAGGAACTGCAAATGCTGGATTCAACTGAAAATAGACACAGACTGCTGGAGTAACTCTGCGGAACAGGCAGCATCTCTGGAGAAAAAGAACGGGTGATCTTTAGTATCCCTCTCCCCTGACTTTCAGTCTGAAGAAGGGCCTCGACTTGCAACGCCACCCATTCCTTCTATCCAGAGATGCTGCCTGTCCCGCTGAGATACTCCAGCATTTTGTGTCTATCTTCAGAAATCAAATGTAATTAGATTCAGCGTGAAAAGGGTTAACCTTTATTGAAGTTCTTCAATTAACATCTAACTCAGTATTGTTCAGGCTGACAAAGTGGAGCTGTTAAGTTATTTTCTAAACAATATTCTTGAAAAGGTCGTGATCTTCATTTACCCAGCTGATTAAATTCCTGCTCAGAGGTATATTGCTTTGAGTGAAAAGTGCAGTCAGCCAATCTTCTTGAAGATATACTCATTTATAAGACAGTTACTTTCTCATTATATAATTATTCCAGCTTCAGTCTGTATTTGAAGCAGTCAGTGTTTTAGTTAAGTTATTAAGGATACTAATTTGGGCATATTGCCAAGTAAGGAACAAGTGATATATCTTTTATTGATTACTCAACAGTTTCATTCTCCAGTATGCCCTGTATTCCTGATTTTGTGATATAAGTCAGCTGCACATGTAACTAATTTTTATTCAGGCATTGAAATAACATTTTGCCAGCAGGCAAAATGCTGGAAGAAATTACCATTCAGATTACATTTAATGACAGAGGGCTAAGCACAAAGTTAGACTTATTTTACTAACAAATGCCAGTATGTTTGGTGAACGCCAAGAGAAAAAAATGTATATATTTTTGTATCTGAGCAGTTTGTAAAGCTGGTTTCCATTGAGTCATTGGGTAAAGTAAACAAAGGAGTTTGGTCAAATAGAATCATAGTCATACAGTGTGGAAACAGGCCCTTCGGCCCACACCTACCAACATGTCCCATCTACACTGGTCCCACCTGGCCGTTATCTCTCTAAATCTGTCCTATCCATGTACCTGTCTACATTTTTGTTAAACATTGTGATAGTACCTGCGTCAACTACGTCATCTGGCAGCTTGTTCCATACAACACCCACTCTTTGTGTGAAAAACGTACCCCTCAGATTCCCATCAAATCTTTGCCTCCTCACCTTAAATGTATGTCCTCTGGTTCTCGATTCCCCTACTCTGGACAAGAGATTCTGTGTGTCTACCGGGTCTATTCCTCTCAAGAGACTGTGTCTACCTGATTTATTCCTGTTCTTTAGAAAAGAGAGGTAAAATGGCATCAGATCCACAGTTTTGTTCATTGCACTTGAGGACGGGTTTGAAGTCCCAGAAAGGTGCAGAAAATATTTACTTCAATGGTTTCAGGGATGAAGCATTTCAGCCATAAGGTTAGACTGGAAAAGGTGGGATTGGTCTCCTCAGAGGAAAGGAAGTTCTAGGGGGATTTTATAGATTATTCTATGTTCGCTCTTCTGGGGAGATGTTAACTGCATTCCGTTGTCTCTGTACAATGACAATAAAATTTGAATTGAATCTGAGGTATTCTCGATCAAGATCAAGGCCACGGTGCCGTTCCCCATTAAACTCGGAATGGTAAAATTTCATTCCCTCAAAATGATCTAATGGCCACGGAAGTCATGATATGCAGATGCTAGATAAGGAATGATTTGAACTCTTTGGTGAAGATCGCTGCTCAGGATTAAGTAGGGTCATGGTTCACACTTGAACATTGGCCTTGATCAGTGATGTACCAAAGGGTGGAGCGTCATGAAGCAACAAATCTATCGACTCAGTGGTGGGAAGCATGAAAAGTGGTGAGAAAGGCTAACTCTGAGGAAGGCAAATTCTGAAATGAAAGCACCATCCATTTGGATTACAAAATCACAAGAAATGAGTAGCTGAAGAATTGATGCAATGTGAGATTCAGGGTGGAATAAAGATGTGGTGAACATGAGCATAAATTATGATATAAAAGTGAATGTATGAGCTGCCCTGTCTCTTCTTAACCTGAAAAAGTGGTGTCATATGTCATGTACTGTGGGCTTAATGTTTTCTGGCATCATGTGTAATGGGGTTTTATCTTTGTCTGAATTGAACTCAACTGCTGAACCAAACTTGAGCTCTCCAGTGCAAGCCTGCTTCTTGACATAAAAATCAGTGACACTGCCTGATCAGCACATTGGTTCCTTTTTAAATTATTTTAAGCTAATGGAATAAAATTCAGCAGCACAGGAAGTTATGATGATTTATACAGTCCCTCAGAGCTGCCTTATCTCAGTCTCTGGAAGTAAGGCGGAAACTCCGTTTAGTTGTCTTTCTGCTCTCTCACATGGACAAGGGAACGATGGGTCCATTAATACTCTTGCATTCTCTAATTGGAAATCCACCCTTAATCTTTCATATGCCTAGAATATTCAAAATGCTAAGCAGTCCTTAAGAAAACGATTGAAGTGTCATGGAAGTATAATGTTTCATAGAAACATAGATAATAGGCGCAGGAGTAGGCCATTCGGCCCTTCGAGCTAGCACCGCCATTCAATATGATCATGGCTGATCATCCAGAATCAGTACCCCGTTCCTGCTTTCTCCCCATATCTCTTGATTCCGTTGGCCCCAAGAGATATATCTAACTCTCTCTTTCCTCAATCAATGCAGCATTTTGCATTTATAAGTAAAATCCACTTACTGATTATGGAGATCATATATAGAATTACCAACTGCAGAAATACATACAGCACGGAAACACCATTGAGTGCCACCATCAGTACCATTTAATGGCCCATACCATCTGCCTCCTCTCTTTCCCTGTATTATGCTACCACCATTGCTTTCTTATTATGTGAATGTACAAAACTGGAGCATGATTGAGCCACTCAGCACCTAGACCCTTCTCCCCTGTGGCTGGAGCATATCAGATATGGCTGATCTAATTTTAACCTCTGCTTCATATTCCAGATTATTCCTGGTAAACTTTAAACCTATCTATTTTTGTCTTATAGGTATTCAAAGACTCTGCTTCCAACACCTCTCGTGGAAGATAAATTCAACTCATCCCTGTCTCGACTGGTCTTTTAGACTTTTACTGTCAACTTCTACCTTAGACTTTAGAGATACAGCTCAGAAACAGGGCTTTCGGCTCACCATGCCGATCAGTAATCCCCATACACTAACACTCTCCTACATACTAGGGACAATTTACCAAATCCAATTAACCTACAAACCTGTACGTCTTTGGAAAGTGGAAGGAAACTGGAGCACCTCGAGGAAACCCATGTGGTCACAGGGAGAACGTGCAAACTCCGTACGGACAGCACCCATAGTCCGGATCAAACCCATGTCTTTGGCATTGTAAGGCGGTAACTCTACCTCTGTGCCACTGAGTCCTCAATTCAGCCACAATTGGAAAGATTCTGAAGTCACGGAGTCATACATTTGTGGATAACAGAAACAGGCCCTTCGGCCCACCTTGTCCATGCTGAGCAAATTAGAACATCGGGCCAAGTTGGCACATTTCCCTGCATTTGGCCCATATTGCTTGAAAACCTGCCTATCCAGATATCTGTCCAAATGTATTTTAAAAGTTGTAATCGTATCTGCTTCTATAGTTTCTTCTGGCAGCTCATTCCAGATATGGAGTAGCCTCTGAGAGAAAAAGTTTCCTCTGCGGTACCTCTTAAATCACTCTTAAATCTTTTCTAGTTTTCTAGAGGATTTTAAAGCTAGCCCTCTAGTTTTTAAATCCTCTGCCCATGGAAAAAGACAACTAGCATTCTCATTATCCTGGCCCATTATGCTTTTCTACACTTCAATAAGGTAATCTCTCGACCTCCAAAATCTCTCTGTTTATTAATCTCTCCCTGTAGCTCAAGCTTGCAAGCCCAGCTAACATCCTGGTGATCTTTTTTTTCACCCATTCCAACTTAATGACATCTTAACAACAGCTGGGCAACCAGAACTGCACACAATATTCCAAGCATGGTCTCACCAACGGCTTGTACAACTGCATCATAAATCCCAACGGGATAGAGAAAGAATGTAGGCAGAGACAGTAGAACTAGTGGGAGAACTGGGAAGGGGGAGGGGATGGAGAGAGAAAGCAAGGGCTATCTGAAGTTAGAGAAGTCAATGTTCATACCGTTGGGGTGCAAACTACCAAAGCGAAATATGAGGTGTTGTTCCTCCAATTTGAGCTGGGTCTCACTCTGACAATAGAGGAGGCCCAGCAGAAAGGTCAGATTGGAAATGGGAGGGGGAGTTGAATTGCTGAGGCTCCTGGGAGATCAGCTTAGTCTTGCGGACTGAGCGAATCATCCACCATAATGCACTTTAAAACTGCCAACCACCTCCGCCTTGATAACTTGCATGTAATCTGAGACAACACAATGCCTCTACCTCAATTCCTTGGCTTCCATGATCTTCTCTTCAGTAAAAACAGATAAGAAGTATTAATTTAATATCTCGCCCATCTTTTTGTGGTTTACCTGAGGACAGCCATGCTGATCTTTAAGGGGACCTATTCTTTGCCCCCATCCCCCCTCCCTTTTACAGTTAATATACCTGTAAAATCATCTACCTTGAAAAGATCTCTCAGGATCTCATACAGTATGTTGCAATCACGTCGCCTCCCATTTTTCTGAACTTCTTCTGTATCACTTGCTTAATGAATGCCTCCAAGAATGCTTCTGCACTGGTCACTTGGATCACACTATATGGTAGTAGGGGCCCAATCCCACCGTTCCAAAAAACACTTTAGAACTGAGGTTATCACTCAGCTGGCACTAGGTATTATGTTAAACATACAAGGGGAGTTTTGCTCTTTCTCTCTGCAGGCAGCTATGCTCATTCTTGCAAGGAGGAACAAACATGCCATCGCTCTAAGGAGAAATGTAATGTTTCATAAAGGAAACTTTAAATTGTGTTTTGGTCAAATAACAGCTCAGACAAAGAAAAACGTTTAAGGGTGGGCTGCATGGTGGCGCAGCAGTAGAGTTGCTGCCTTACAGCTCTTGAAGCGCCGGAGACCCAGGTTCGATTCCGACTACGGGTGTTGTCTGTACGGAGTTTGTACGTTCTCCCGGAAATGCGTGGGTTTTCTCCGAGATCTTTGGTTTCCTCCCATACTCCAAAAACGTACAGGGCTGGAGGTTAATTAACTTGGTATAAGTGTAAATTGTCCCTAGTGTGTGTAGGATAGCATTAATATGCAGTTGGTGCAGTCTCGGTGGGCTGAAGGGCCTGTTTCCGCACTGTATCTCTAAACTAAATTAAACTAAAGTAAATTGTTCCTGAGATAATCATTAAAAATACCTGCGGAGAAACAGTAAAGTATAAATTCTGTGGCAGGAAAGCATGAAATGCATCATTGCACAGACAATTTCTTACACAGCCAGTGGCCATTTTAATAAGTAAATACAAGGCACATCTACTGGCCAAATTAATTGGAGAAGAATAGCACATACAGGATGAAGCACTAAACTTCTTTGTGAACATTGTTATTGATCTTCACAGGTAAACTCTTGCAATGTGGCCTTGAATTTGAACTCTACTTTTGACATGTTTTTAATGTGAAATCAGGACAGACACCTTAACCACATAGAACAGCCGAACAGCCTGCATGAATTTCAAAAATAAGCATGTAAGGGCAGTATGGTGGCATAGCGGTAGAGCTGCTGCCTTACAGCGCCAGAGACCCGGGTTCGATCCTGACTATGGGTGCTTGTCTGTACGCAGTTTGTATGTCGTCCCCGTGACCTGCGATAGTTTTCTCTGAGATTTCTGATTTCCTCCCACTCTCCAAAGACATACATGTTTATAGGTTAATTGGCTTTGTATAAGTGTAAATTCTCCCGAGTGTGTGTAGGACTAGTGTTAATGTGCGGGGATTGCTGGTTGCTGTGGACTCAGTAGGCCGAAGGGCCTGTTTCTGCGCTGTACCCCAAAAAAAATCGCCAAGTGGGAAAGCCCCTTAACGTTCAGCAAAGTCTGATCAAGTATAGTCCGAGGGTCATCAAAGAGGTAGATAGTAGTTCAGCACTGCTCTCTGGTTGTGGTAGGATGATTCAGTTGCCTGATAACATCTGGGAAGAAACTATCCCTGAATCCGGAGGTGTGTGTTTTCACACTTCTATACCTTTTGCCTGATGGGAGAGGGGAGTAGAGGGAGTGGCCAGGGTGCAACTCATCCTTGATTATGCTGCTGGCCTTGCCGAGGCAGCGTGAGGTATAAATTGAGTCAATGGAAGGGAGGTTGGTTTGTGTGATGGTCTGGACTGCAGGTTAGATCATGCATTCCAATGACCATCTCCAATAAAACAAAATCGCCCTTAATCTTCACTAGCACTACCATCACCTTAATAGGAACGTTCATAATTTCAGATACATTATTTCATTATTGCTTTGGTAATGAAGAATCTTACCCTAGATTACTTCAGTTTTCAAAGCAGCACTTCTGCTGCCTGGTGTCACATGCTTTGATATCCAGAAGCTTTAAATCACTGAACAGACGCCTATTTTTCACTTTAACAGCAACATGACTGATAGCGTTTGGTCGCTGAAAAAAAATCAAACAGAAAGATCGGCAATCCTGAGCCATCAGATCACAAGGTGGACCACCAAGCGGGAATAATCATCCAACTTGATAGGTGCCCATAGAAATAATTGCAAGTTGATGAAAGTATTGTATTTTGACTAAAATACTCTCACCGGGTTCCCTTTCACTCTCGTCTCTCATCTTGTTCAAGCCTTCCACATCACACCTTTAAAGTGTCGTAATGGCCACTCACATTGACAAATTCGTCATAAAAGCAGAAGACTGGGACCTCTCTCATGAAGTGCTATTGATTTCCTTCCCAGTTTCAGGCACCGTTGCCAGAGATACAAACTGTTGTTAAGAAGAGAACAATTTTTGGCTTGCAATATCACAGGAGGGTTCCTCTTTGAACATAGCTGTCAATGGGCTTAAGTGATAAATAATGTATTTTTGTGATAACTGCCATATTATTGTGTCAGTTTTATTTGACTCAGCAGCCATGTCATGACAAATATGTTTCTCTGTCACTTGTGGAGACTGTAAAATGGATCTGAGCAGATCATGGGCTTAAATAACGTAACTTACAACTTAAGGGCCTGTCCCACTGTACGAGGTAATTCAAGAGATCTCCCGAGTTCTCCCCTGATTCGAGCTCGTGTAATGTACATAGCGGGTACGTAGGAGCTCGTGGATGTCACATAGCGGCTTGTACGAGTAACGGTAGGTACTCGTGAAATCCAGTACACTCGTGACATTTTTTCAACACTGTGAATAATGTCCACGAGTAAAAAAATACTCGTGATGAAAAAAATGGTTACTTTTTACTAGTACGAGCTCCTATGTACCTGCTGCGTACATTACACAAGCTTGAATCAGGGGAGAACTTGGGAGAACTCTTGAATTACCTCGTACAGTGGGACAGGCCGTTTACTGTGAGAGAACATGTTCCGAGAGATTGTTTGCACGGTATCCAAAATCTAGCATTTTTTAACTTTGCCTTTAACTTTAATGTCTGTCACCATGAAATGAGTTGGTACAAGATAGGGGCAGCACATTGGCCCAGCGGTAGAGTTGCTGCCTTGCAGCGTTTACAGCTCCAGGGACCCGGGTTCGATCCTGGCTACGAATACTCGTCTCCACGGAGTTTGTACGTTCTCCCCGTGACCGCATGGGTATTCTCTGAGATCTTCAGTTTCCTCCCACACTCCAAAGCCGTACAGGTTTGCAGGTTAATTGGCTTGGTATAAATGTGAAATTGTTCCTAGTGTAGGTCAGCGTTAATGTGTGGGGTTCGCTGGTCGGTGCGGACTCAATGGGCCTGTTTCCGTGCTGTATCTCTAAACTAAACTAAACTAAACTAAGATCTTCGGCTTCATTTGGCACTTGTTGGTGAACTTCTGGTGACACTTTAAGAGTAAAATATACGTACTCATGTTGAATTTAACATGATTATAGTTCACTTATATATATAGGTGCATCATTCCTCTACCTGTCAAATATACTGAACAAAATTGCTAAGTGAATTGGAGGAAGGGGGTGGGGGGGGGGGGGGGCAGAGGGGGTTAAAAGGAATTGCCTCTATTTATTTATTCAATTTTCATTAGCTAAAGAATTCTCCGTGAGTTATCATATAGCCCTTTTAGTGTCTGAGGCAGATATTGTTTAAAAAAAATATCAGGATAAATGTTCTTCTTCGTGTGTCTGGAATGGGTGCGTGCATTTTCCACAAGGATTAGACAAGGATCCAGATGTCCTTCTGTCAGGAAAGGAAGGGGTGATTGTCTAATACTAATCATTAAAGATTATGTAAGGCTTTAAAGTAGTAGGCAAAGACCAAATGTTTCCATTTGTGGAAAAACAATAAGGAAAACGGGCCACATATGCAAAATGGTCACCAAGAATTAAATTACAAAATCAACAGAAAAGTCTTTGACGTTGGTGAGAATGTTGAACAGACATCAGTGTGAGAGTTAGATAGAGCTCTAGGGGCTAGTGGAGTCAAGGGATATGGGGAGAAGGCAGGCACGGGTTATTGATATGGGACGATCAGCCGTGATCACAATGAATGGCGGTGCTGGCTCGAAGGGCCGAATGGCCTCCTCCTGCACCTATTTTCTATGTTTCTATGTTTCTATGTGAGGCAGGTGGAGTGGTATAGATGCACATCGAGGTAAATGGATCTGTACCATTTGGATTAATGTAATTGTGATAAAGATATTGAGTGTGATTATTGATTGTTTGAAGAGAAATGATGGCTCGAGGTTCAAAACCTGCCTTCACGGACAGGGCTGAATGGCTATAACTGTGCTGCATACGAGCCATTGTACTGCAAGGCTCAGTAAACAAGCACCAACAAATATTATAGACACAAAATGCTGGAGTAATTCAGTAGGACAAGCAGCATCTCTGGAGAGAAGGAATAGGTGACGTTTCGGATCGAGACCATTCATCAGACCCTGAAGAAATCTGAAGAATTATTTCAACCCAGAACACACCCATTCCTTCTCTCCAGACTTGTTGCCTGTCCCGCTGAGTTACTCCAGCATTTTGCGTCTATCTTTGGCGTAAACCAGAATTTGCAGTTCCTTCCTACACTTATAGACTGCACATGTTGAATAAGAAATGGGCTGGTTTTGTGTTGGATCATGCAAGGTATTGTATTGGACCAAACCAGTATTTTTTGCCCATCTCAACTATTTTCCATTGGTTTAGGAATCCCTTCACCACCCAAATGGGAATGAGCAATAAATGTTGGCCTAGCCAGTGATGTCCAGATCCTGAAAAATATATGATTAATGAAGTTGAGTGCAGATTATGGTCTGTCTAGAAAGTTTCAAAACTATTTCAGAATGTCCATTGGAAAAGAAAGTTACAGGATCCTAGGTATCATTAATATTGAAATATGGTAAAAAGGTAAGGTTAGATATTCATTAGAATATATTCAGTTTCGAGCACCTTATTCAGGATGGGTGCAAGTTACATTGAATGGTGTGACAGTAATACTTCATTGTCCCTTGTACCTAGCTCAGTGCAGTGAAATTCTTTGCTTTTGTGTCCAAATACACAAAAGATTTGCCGCAATTGCGCTGGGAAAGTTACAAAAAGTACTCATCCTTTCCTCGTCCTGCCCACGCTGAGTCGTTGTTAAATCTCAGTGCTCCCCCACACCGGGTCCCCCTTTGTTCTCAGCGACACCACCCTTTTTTCTCGGCCCATCCACGTCGACAGTGGCGGACTGGGTCTAAAAATATTGGTTGCCAGGTGACAAAGGGGGCCCACTTCATCAGGGGCCCACTTGATATAGGGGGCCCACTTCATCAGGGGCCCACTTGCCATCGGGCAAGCTGACACCCTGGCCAGTCCGCCACTGGACGTCGACCCAACCTCGTCCTCGACGCTCCGCCTCCGGTCCGATGCTGTTCGAGGCTACGACCCGACCTCGTATGGCACTAGGACTGTTGACCTTCTCTTTGTAAAGAGACTGGAGAAGCTGGGGCTATCGCAACAATCAGATGAAGAGGATGTTCCAAAATCATAAATAGCTTTGATGGGGTAGATACTTCCCAGGTGCAAAAAGGTCAGGAACCAGATAATGTGGAATTAAAGTAATTGACAAAAGAACAGAAAAATAACGAGAAGATATTTTCACTTTGCAAGTGAGTTATTGTGATGGAGAGAGCTTATTGAAAGATTTATTAACAATGTTCAAAAATATATATCGTTTAGTTTAGAGATACAGAGCAGAAACAGGCCCTTCGGCCTTCTGAATCTACACCGACCAGCGATCCCTGCACATTAACACACACTCACAAGGGACAATTTATACTTATACCGAGCCAATTATCCTACAAGCCTGTACATCTTTGGAGTGTAGGAGGAAACTGAAGAACTCGGAGACAACCCATGCGGTCACGGTGAGAACGTAAAAACTCCATACAGACAGCACCCGTAGTTAGGATTGAACCCGGGTTTCTGGCGCCGCAAGCGCCGTAAGGCAGCAACTCTACCGCTGCGCCACCGTGCATAAGATGATAGGAAAGGAATAAGTAAGTGGATTAATTTGAATTCAAATAGCTGACATTAGCTCACTGGGCCAAATGGCCACCTCCTGCATTGGATCAATCTTTGGTCCAAGTTCAAGTTAATTAAAATAGACAAATAATAAGTGACCATTGAAATAAACATAACCTCTTGCCCCTCCAGCTTTATACGCACCGCCGTCTCATATCCTGACAAATTCATGTTTAAAGATTTCCAGCTGATCCCTGTGGAATAATTATTCTTAAATTCTTATTACTTTTGAGCTCATGGTCTATTAGCTTACAATTAATATTTAATTAGTATTGAAATGATGTGAGCGGAATTTGGTATGAAAGTAGAATTAAAATGGGTCTCTCATTTCCTCCCGCAACAGCCAATCTAGTGTCAGGGAAAGAACAGGCAGAGGGACTAATTGAACAGCTTCATCAAAGAGCTGGCACAGACACAATGGGTCAAATGGCCTCCTACTGTGCAGTTGTCTGCTCGAATTGCACAATATCCAAGGCATGACAGTAACAAGCATGTCTTAATGATATCTCCTGAAAAGCTAGCACACCAGTAGTGACACAGAAATAGCTTACAATCTCTTTGGGCTGCTATGGTTTTGCATTCTAAGACTAAAATATTAGTACATTGTAAAACCAAAAGATTGAATTGGATGCACAGAGTCTCTTGCCCAGAGAGTAGGTGAATCGAGGACCAGAGAACATGGGTTTAAAGTGAAGGGGAAAAGATTTAATAGGAAACTGAGGGGTAACTTTTTCACACAAAGGGTGGTGGGTGTATGGAACAAGCTGCCAGAGGAGGTAGTTGAGGCAGGGACTATCGCTCGCTAGTACTCGCTAGAATTTAGAAGATTGAGGGGGGATCTTATAGAAACGTACAAAATTCTTAAAGGGTTGGACAGGCTAGATGCAGGAAGATTATTCCCGATGTTGGGGGAAGTCCAGAACAAGGGGTCACAGTTTAAGGATAAGGGGGAAGTCTTTTAGGACCGAGATGAAAAAAATCATTTTTTACACAGAGAGTGGTGAATCTGTGGAATTCTCTGCCACAGAAGGTAGTTGAGGCCAGTTCATTGGCTATATTTAAGAGGGAGTTAGATGTGCCCCTTGTGGCTAAAGGTATCAGGGGGTATGGAGAGAAGGCAGGTACAGGATACTGAGTTGGATGATCAGCCATGATCATATTGAATGGCGGCGCAGACTCGATGGGCTGAATGGCCTACTCCTGCACCTATTTTCTATGTTTCTATCCCAACGTGTAAGAAACAGTTAGACAGGTTCATGGATAGGACAGGTTTGGAGGGATATGGACCAAACGTGGGCAGGTGAGACTAGTGTAGCTGGGACATGTTGGCCGGTGTGGGCAAGTTGGGCCAAAGGGCCTGTTTCCACACTGTATCACTCTATGACTATGACAATTCTGGGAATTAAAGTTTATTTATCATCATTTTTTTATTGAATTGATGCATGTTCGTAATTTTATAAAATGTAATATTTTGGAGCCATTTAGTGTTGAAGTAATTTATGAACTGCCGGAGGGAACCTAAGTGACAATCACTAATACCATTGAAGCCAATTTTAGTTTTCATCTATTTCCTTGGTTGAGCTTACATTAATATTCTGTTTCCCATAACAAATGTCCTTGTTAGTTGTCTTATACATTGTCTGAGATTATTGCAAATGTTATTCTTTTTTCCCCACGTATATGGTAGTGAAATTAGACCTCCAGGTTTATTCAAGCTGATGGTATACGTCTAAAAAATGCATTGAAAGTTGCTTGTTCAGTAAAAATTCTGTTTACATATCCCAAGCTGAGCTGTATAATGAAGGCAGCATGAACAGAATCACTTCAGTCTCAGTTAAGGACAAATGAATAATAATGGGACAATAACAGAACGTGAGGCACGAATAAACATGAATAATTGCGGTACATTCTCATGCCTCACTCAGTGAAGTCTTGTCATTCTTATTTATGCTTTCATAAAATGTGTTCTTCTGTTATTCAAGTCACTTTTAAAGATTTGCAAACAGCCGCAACATACAGTATGTTATTCGGCATTACATTCTGCTTTTTGTAACTGAGGGTAGCTTAAAAAAACATCAGGAACTTTTGACAAAAGTCTGTATCCAACAATAAGCGTCACCAGCTCAACACCAGCTACACCTCCTTATCTTAATTCCTTAAGCTAATACAAATTCAGCTGTGAACAAAATTAACATTCATTGCACTATTTAAAGCTTAAAAAAAAAGTTTATTCAACTCTGTGATTGATGAGCTGGGTATTAGTGTCTTTGTTTTTCATAAGATTTACATTGGGTAATATTGTTTGATTAGATTGACATATTAAGTGTAAAACTATAATCTTGAATATTGCTGGGTTATATTGATGATTGCAATGGGAAGAAAAAGAGTTAATTTATTATTAATTGTCATCAAATGCCTCATCAATTACTTGATCCATCTTGCACAAGACAGTGCAACCCTGCCTGTTTCCAGAGGAAAAATAGCAAAGAAAACCCCAGATTGAAGGTAACATGGAAAAATGTTCTTTAAACTTCTGCCCTACAGGGCAGCATGGTGGCACAGCGGTGGAGTTGTTGCCTTACAGCGCTTGCAGCGCCGGAGACCCAGGTTTGATCCTGACTACGGGTGCTATCTGTATGGACTTTGTATGTTCTTCCCGTGACCTGTGTGGGTTTTCTCCGAGATCTTCGGTTTCCTCCCACACTCCAAAGATGTACAGGTTTGTAGATTAATTGGCTTGGTATATGTCTAAATTGTTCCTAGTGTGTGTAGGATAGTGTTAGTGTGCGGGGATCGCTGGTCGGTGCGGATTCAGTGGGCTGAAGGGCCTGTTTCAGCTCTGTATCTCTAAACTAAACTAAAAAAAAACTAAATACAAATCTAATCCACTTCGGAGTAATGCAGTCACACATTAGCTGTGTCTTGTGCAAGGTAATTCAGCTCTTCTTATCTGTTAAATTATGTAATTGAATGTTATTCATGAACATGAATGTATTGACTCTAATCAGTTTTAACTGCAAGATCTTGGGAAACTTGTACATTGTAAATGAAGAGTGCTAATTCACATTCTGAGCAGCTATTCGGCTGTTTTCTTAAGCAAACTTGACAAATGACAATGATTAGACAAAAAATACTTAATGGATTTTAATACGGCCATTACAAACTACAACAAGGTGGAGTTAGTTTTGGATGTAATAGGCAATCTGGTCACAAATTGGCCTCGAAATTGAGCAGAATTTCTGAAAATGGGTTTCTTATGTCATTTCTCGACTCACAAAAATAAATTTTGCTGTGAACTGCCACAACTGGGCAGCATCAATAGGACACTTTTATTTTACTCTTATTTATTTTAAATTAAATCATGTGACATATTTAGGAGGGGTAACGGTGCAGTTTTATTAATGAAACTGATAGTTGGTTTGCCAGAAACATATAAATATTTATAATGAATGTTTGGCATTCCACCTGTGAGCAACCTGATTTTGAATGATAAGGATGACTAAAAAATGCATTATAACTATTGGCATACATTAATCAGTTGCTTTGTGAATTTAATACCTTTAAATATTTGAATATTTAAAGTAATATTTTTCCTACACTATAATAGTGTAATATGGATAGGTTAAGTTTAGAGGGATATGGACCAAAGTCTGAAGAAGGGTCTCGACCCCAAACGTCACCCATTCCTTCTCTCCAGGAATGCTGACTGTCCCACTGAGTTACTCCAGCATTTTGTGTCTATCTTGGGCCAAAGGTAGGCAGGTGGGACTAGTTCGCCACCAGGGGCGCCGAACGAATGGCAGCCCCGCCAAGTCTTTTTTTTTTTTAGTGTGTGTTAAAAGCCTGTGTAAATTTTCTCCGATTTGTTTTATGTTGGGGGGGGGGGGGGGGGGGAGGGGGGGGGGGGGAGGGGATCGGGGGAAATTTTTTTTTCAGTTTATCACCTTGCCGGAGATGCGATTATTTTCCGGGTCGCATCTCCGGCCGATCTGCGGCCAACCATCGAGGCCTCCTCGGACTGACTTTGGGCCCCACCGTGGGGCGTGGACTTAACATCGGAGCCGATCCCTTGCCTGGACTTTACATTGGGAGCACGCAGTCTCGGGAGAGGCTAGTCGGGAGCTCCAACGACGCAAGTTGGGCCAAAGAGCCTGTTTCCAGGCTGTGTGACTATGACTATTGTATTGTATTGTATTCAAATTTATTGTCATTGTCTCAGTTAGAGACAACGAAATGAATTTCCCTTACAGGCAGTATCATAAAAATAAAAATAAATAAATAATAATAATAAATAATAAAACATATTAAAAATAAAATAGAATTTAAAAAAAAGCACAAACAGTGAAAGTCCACGACACAACATAACACAGTGGCACCAAGGTGAGGAAGGCACCATAGTCCAGCCAGCCTCCCCTCCGTTCTTCCCAGATTTTCACTCGTGGTCGAGGCCTTCCTAGCACCCGCAGTCGCCGCCCCGGGTGGCCCGATGTTCAGGCCCTCACGCCGGGCTGGTGGAACGCCGACGCCGAACCCCGACGGTGAACATCCTCCTCCTCAGCGGCCCGGACCTCCTGATCAGCCGCCTCCCGCAGCCCGAGTCCGCAGCTCCCGAGCCCGCAGCGGCCGAGCCGGGCAGAGTCGCAAGACCCCGCGCTGTCCATCAGCGCCGCCCGCGTTGGGAGCTCCGCAAACCGCAGCTCCATGATGTCGGTGCAGCAGGTCCAGCACTCCGGGCTCCAGACGGCGATCCCCGGTAAGGCATCGCCAGCCTCGCGATGTATCAGCGCTGTCCCGCCGCTGCTGGAGCTCTGGTCGCAGGGAAGTCCACGCCAGTCCAGTAGGTAGGCCGCTGGTGGTGGGGGGGGGGGGGGGGGGGGGCGAGGACGCGACTCGAATAAAAGTTGCGTCTTCACCAGGAAGCGGCTGAAGGACGGTATCCCCCGCACCGTGCCCTCTTCCCCCACATCAAAACACAAAAAAAACCCACAAAAAAACACACTTTTACATAACTAAATAAACAAAAAAACAAAAAGATACCGGGCTGTAGGTGGAGGCAGCTGACGCCAGCGCCACCGGAAGTACAACTCTGATAGTGACTAAACTGCAATTGCTCTGCATTGTCTGTAAAGTGTTCTGGGATGTCCTGGGGTAAGACAAGGTGTTGTGTAAATGCAAGTGCTTCTTTCCTTTAATATTTAAACAATTCTGCATCAAACAAAAAATGATTTTTTCACAGATACATCCATTCTCCGAGAATATTTTTAATTGGAAAAAATGTAACTGAATTAAGCTTAACAAAACTTAATTTGAGGAACCACTCAATCTGCTGCCAATGGGCACGTGGCAGCAACTGGGTTATTATGTCGAAAGGAGCCTTGGCAAGATTTATTGGTCATGCCAGTTTCTAGCATCACACATTTAAACCAGAGATAAAGATCACATAAACTCAAGTGATGCTTGACAAAAGGTGTTCAAAATTCCTTGATTTCTTACATCTTGGTTAATTTCGGGAGAGTGACGATGGTAAAACCAGCACCAATAATGAATAATGAATGATATCACCAAAATATATAGCTGTGTTTTTATTTATGTCCATTGGAAATCATTTGTTTTCACTATAAAAGTGGGTGCCACAGTGGCGCAGCGGTAGAGTTGCTGCCTTACAGCGCTTGCAGTGCCGGAGACCTGTGTTTGATCCCAACAATGGGTGCTGTCTGTACGGAGTTTGTGCGTTCTCCCCGTGACCGCGTGGGTTTTCTCCGGAGATCTTCGGTTTCCTCCCACATTCCAAAGACGTGCAGGTTTGCAGGTTAATTGGCTTGGGTTTGTATACTTGGTATAAGTGTAAATTGTCCCTAGTGTGTGTAGGATAGTGTTAATGTGCGGGGATCGCTGGTCGGTGCGGACTCGGTGGGCCGAAGGGCCTGTTACCACGCCGTATCTCTAAACTAAACTAAATATTATGATGCTGAATGTAAAGTAGAAAATGTTTGAAGAAAATGCGAAGGATACTCAGCAGATCATGCAGTGTTTGTGGAAAGAGAGTTAAAGTTTCATCATGACGACCTTTTATCCTAACTGACCCTCCAGCATCTACGTTTGTTTGGTTTGAGTTAAAGACTATAGTACCATGAAAGAAACTAAAGCTGGATAGCTCTTGACGGTTTATTATACGTTCATGTAACGTCATGCAGGAGCATCTCATCTCGAGCATATCATTTGTGTAATCAGCTTTACAATGCAGAATACCAAAACACCAAGTCATTTCCTTTTCATTAATATGGAAGGCCTAATTGTTATTCCTTTTAGCTTCTTATTCTACAAATAACCAGCACTTGTGTTTCTGAATGCAACTTACAGACATATCTCAACATGTTCATACCTTACTCAAGACTATTTATAACCTAAACAATAGGCTCATGATTACATTATCATGTGAATGGATTGTTACTACTCCTGTAATTGCACCATGAAAGAACATGAATATATTTCATTCGTGTAATAAACCAGCTTTGACCTAATTGGTATCATCCTTTGATGCCTTTTACATTGTAGACTCATTTCATTCCTGGTGTCACAGCTCACAATGTCAAGTCAGAGTTCCTCTTTAAGTTTATCCCTCGAGAAGAAGGTGTACCCATTGCCTTTTTTTATTAAAACGGCAATCTTCTTACTCATGTGAGAGCCTCTGGGTTCCCAAGCAATGATCAGGATTGTTGCTGCTGGGATTGTCAATGAAGATCATGGCATTCCATGTCCCCCAAATCATGTTTAAGATGCAGAAGCTTCCTGTGTTTGGTTTCATTCACAGTGGAATAGTTGTTGCACACTGCACTGGGGCTTCACAGATCAAGATCTTGATCCAGTGCAGCTGGTGCTCGGCTGCATGTGTACCAATGCTCACCTGTGTGGGTGCTTTCAGAGACATGTATATAATAGGGCAAATACAAATACATATGGAGACGTTGTTGCAGCCTCCCCCCCAGCCTCTTATTGAAAACCGCCTGGTAGACCGGGGACTAGCCCGCCATGGATGGAGGACATGCGGACTGGAACCCGCCCAGAAGGCCCGTATCGCCCGCCACGGATCGACCCACAGGAACCCACCTGGAGGGTCGGTGAGCAGACCGGCTGCGGGAGGGAGGGAAAGCACGGCCTCGACGGTTGGAGGCCCTGCTGCAGCCTGGGGCTCGGCTAGTCCGGGTGCTACTCCAAGAGGCTGAGCACAGGGTGAAGGATACTGCAACGAGGAGTCCCTTGCAACCTGTTTCTCTCACGGTTCACCAACTCGCCAGCCGCCTGTCACTGTTGGGGGCAGGAAGAGTCTGTGTACCACGTGTATATGGAGTGTGTGAGGTTGCAGCTCCTGTTACATTATCTAAAGGGGCTGCTCCTTGCCTTCTGGCTGCACTTCTCACCCACCATCCTCACCTTGGGACACCCTGTGCGTAGGGGAGAGGGTATGGGCCGAGGATGTCCTGGTTGGGTTGCTGCTGGGCCTGGTGGTGGGTTCTGATTTGTTTTTTACTGTACTGTATATATTTTATTAATATTTGAATAAATATTTTTGATTAAAATAAAAGAGGCCAAGCACATGGACCACACGTGGCCTAACGCAGTGAAGGACCAGCAGAGGATGCCATGGCAACGCCGCCAGGACAATGGACATTGATGGTCAGCTCAAGATCCCTGCACTTGCAACAACTGGGACTTGAAAATGGCGCCAAACTGGCAATGCTGCATACTGTATTAGTGTATTACTGCTATATATTTGAACTGTCTCTGAGATGCTTACTAAATATATGTATCTAAGTGCCTATGTATAGTGATACTTGTACTGAACAGTATACAAAAATGAATTTCACTGTACCTTGGTACATGTGACAAATTACGTGCCATATCATACTTATTCTACAATGGGAGATGGGCCATGATATTAGAGGTGTACAACAGGACCATTCTCGGTAAAGACTATGACAAGGCCCCAACATAGCTGCCCGATATTTCTTGCTGCAACAATGCATCTTCCTTTCAACACTTCTTGAGGGAATAGGGCTAATCATCACATCTAATGGAAAGTCATGCAGCTTATTGAGACAATGCTCCCGAACCAAAGTAGGCTGAACTTCAGTAGACAAGCTGCAAATTGATTCAAGGCTGCGCTCCAAAACATTGTCTGTGCTTTCTCCGAAGCTTACGAGAGAATGGACCTTGCACTCAACATTCACAAAAGCGAAGTCCTCCACCAGCTTACCCTTGCTGTACCACAATGGCCTCATATCATAAAGGTTCACGATAATACCTTGCAAAATACTGGACACTTTCCATATCTCAGGAACCACCTTTCAGTAAAGGTGGACATTAATGATGAAATGCCAGCACAATCTATGTCAGTCTAAGTCTACCCCACAACAGAATGGGGAGGAGTTGTACAGCAGGGTAGAAGGATCTCCTGTGGCGTTCTGTCCTGCATCTTGGTGGAACCAGATTGCTGCTGAAGGTACTCCTCAGGTTGACTAGTGTGACATGGAGGGAGTGAGCTATATTGCCCAGGATGCTCTGCAGTTCGAGGAGCATCCTCCCCTCCAAGACCACCTCCCATAAATCAAAGTAACAGTAAAGTTATCCTCAATCCTGAGGCGCTGCCTAAGAAGAAGGAAAAAACTCATCTGAACTGACGTGGTTGGCATTCTCCAGAGATGCTGTCTGATCCACTGAGTTACTCCAGCTTTTTGAGTCTACCTTTAAACCAGCACCTGCAGATCCTTCCTACACATGGTTGATGAAGAGGTTTAGTAGCATCTTATTGTGGTGGCATGAATTAATTGATTTATTATTCTTACAATTCCTAGATGTTTGATGTTAAACTCCACACTTTATTTCGGAGTCACGTGAGTCACGAAGAACCCCGCCAGGATGCATGCGTGTCATATCGCTACACGCATTGCAACGAGTCACAGCAGGGGGAACGACGTTCCCTTAGCGGCAGAATTTGAAAGCCGGGAACAGCAGGTAAGGAGACTTTGCGTTCCTTCCACTTACCTTACAGGTGGAGACAAGGACCAGATCCACGAAGGCTGCGAGAAAGCTGGCGGGGAAGAACCGCGGTGTTGCGGGCAGCCGGCAGCAGCAGCCAATGGCACGCCAATCTACCGAAATGGGAACAGCTGTGCCCGACTTCGCTCCCGCACCGGCCACGGCCGGGCGGTAGAGCGAAGCAAAAAACTAACAGAGTCGTTGACTCCGATGAGCATTGGGGCCGGTTGGAGCGGCTGGGAGCGGGGAACAAAAGCAGCCGCGACGGCCAGTGCCCGTGAGCATTGGAGCCGGTTGGAGCGGCTGCAGGATCAGGAACAGCCGCGAGCGGCCAGTGCCCGTGAGCATTGGGGCCAGTTGGAGCGGCTGGGGAAACAGGAGCAGCCGCGAGTGGCCTATGCCCGAGAGCATAAGAGCCAGTTGGAGCGGCTGCTGGAGGAAATACTCCAAGTGGCAGGCTCCGGGAGATGGAGGCTAGCCACAGTGGGCAGTTAGTAAGCCCCACAGCAGTACCTCTTGTGGGGCTGCACAGTGTTTCTCCCTCATCAGAGGGGAGCACGGAGATAGCCGCGAGCGGCCAGTGCCCGTGTGCATTGGGGCCGGTTGGAGCGGCTGGGAGCGGGGAACAAAAGCAGCCGCGACGGCCAGTGCCCGTGAGCATTGGAGCCGGTTGGAGCGGCTGCAGGATCAGGAACAGCCGCGAGCGGCCAGTGCCCGTGAGCATTGGGGCTGGTTGGAGTGGCTGGGGAAACAGGAGCAGCCGCGAGTGGCCTATGCCCGAGAGCATAAGAGCCAGTTGGAGCGGCTGCTGGAGGAAATACTCCAAGTGGCAGGCTCCGGGAGATGGAGGCTAGCCACAGTGGGCAGTTAGTAAGCCCCACAGCAGTACCTCTTGTGGGGCTGCACAGTGTTTCTCCCTCATCAGAGGGGAGCACGGAGGGTCAATTCTGGGCTTACCCTGACGAGGGGAGTGATCAACATACCTCTAGTATGCCTGGGGTGAAAGAAAACATGTTGGATATGGTGTCCCAGTTTATCCAACCCGACCAAACTGGCCTAAACCTGGAGCCGAAAATAGCGGCATTGACTACATGTCTTTTAACCAACTACAGGGACAGGCATTATCACACACCACGGCACGACACTTACCACCAGGGAACTGCAAGTCGCTAAATGTTCCCAGTGTCAACCAGTGCATCTGGAAACATGTCGGGGCATCAATTAGAACCAGGGACTTAAAAATACAGAAAGTCCTAAAAGTCCTAACAGCAGGAATTACGGCTTTTGCCCGCACATTGAATGAGCAAAACATGACCCAAGACCACCAAGATGCACTGGCTTTACTCTGCAACTCACAATACGAGTTATACAATATTAGGAAAAGTGCTATCCAACCGGCTTTAGATCCCAAATATGCAGGCCTCTGCAAACCTGGAACCTCCAAACCATCAATACTACTATTTGGAGGGGATTTATCAAAACAAGTCAAAGAACTTGACGAAGAGGCGAAAACCCTGGGGCTCATAAAAGCAGCATCCAAAAGCTACTACGGCCATAAACATCACCCCTACGCACCCACCAGTCGGCCAAGACAAACTGGAGAAAGCGCTAAACCAGGAACACCCAACATCGGTCTTTTTTAGGCCATGGCCCAGACCGACCTTCCTGGAAAATGCGCAAGCCCTCAACACCAACCCAACTACAGACCCAGACAACGGCGCCTCAACGTCCACGGAGGATGCCGAAGAAGTAACACACCTACCACTGGTAACCATGGAGGTAGGTGGGTCTGGTTCCTTAAGAATTAAAGGGAGCATGGAAGTTGGTGGGAGATTACGATATTATTTGGATGCATGGAATAAGTTAACTACCGACACTTATATTCTAAGCAGTATCCAGGGTTATACCATAGAATTTATACAAAAACATAACCCTCCAGTTCAGCATGTACCGAACCGAATGTTCATGCTCACAGGCATAGAAAAATCTAAAGCACATGCTGAATTACAGCGGCTATATAAAAATGGAGTAATTGAGAAAACCCAACACAAATCACAGAAATTTGTGTCCAACATCTTTATAAAAAACAAGAAAGATGGTGGTTGCCGCATCATCATCGATTTAACTACTTTGAATACCTTTGTACAATATATTCATTTCAAGATGGAAACCTTTGTTACTGCTAAGCAATTGATTTCCGAAGGCTACTACATGGCAAGCATCGATTTAAAAGATGCTTACTATACAGTACCCACAAGAGGTGACCACAGATGTTATTTAAAATAGAAAGATTAAACGAGAACTTACCAGTTTGAAGTTTGATCTGTATTTTATGAGGAGTTACGATAAGGGATTACGTGAAGAACCCGCTCAGTGCGCAGGCGCGGCATACTTCCAAGCAGCGGTGTGGAATCACAGATAGACACAGTTATTTTGAAGTAAACATAGTAAAGATAAGGAGACATCAATTTATTAGTTTGATCCATATAATGAGGGTGGGAGCGGAGGGCACGTAATCCCTCATCGTAACTCCTCATAAAATACAGATCAAACTTCAAACTGGTAAGTTCTCGTTTAATCTTACTATTTTACTTCGGAGTCACGTGAGTGACTACGTGAAGATTTCAAAGCTCTGTGATTTCAAACCGTGTAACAGTTTCATTTCACTCACTGCCGAAGTTCTTGAGGGAGGAAGTGTTATCGTAATGAACCAATGAGTCTATTTGTAGAAAAACACAATGGTATTTTTTAAACAATAACAACAAAGAATTAAGTTGCTCCCCTGGGCTTAAATTAAATATTTGCAGTTCGTAAATCTTTACTGCAAATAAACCAGGTTTTGCCAACGGCTTATTATAAAATTTCTGAACGGTCTTTTCCCTTCCCACCATCCTGCTGTAGCCAGGATGTGGTCTATAGGCATGTCCATTCTTTAGCCGTCGACATGGATGCTGCCCTGGTGGAATAAAATTTGTACATGTTAGTGTTTATCCCAGCAGTTTCTAGCACCTGCTTGAGCCATCTCGCAATGGTTTGGCTCGTACCCCACCATAAGGTTGTTGTGACTGACCCACAAGGCTTTTCATCTCCCTCGAATATTCTGGTTGTGTCTATGTAGGATAGTAGGTGGGTCATGGCACATAACCGTGGTTCTGGTGGGTAAGCCACGACTGGATTAGGTGTTCCTGGTCTGCTCTGTTTGACCAGTCGCTGGATAACGACAGATCTGGTCTGGAGCTGTGATCATGTTGTCCAGTCGCAATAGGTGTAGTGACTGGACCCTCTGAGCGGATACAAGTGCCATCAACATGAGCGTCTTTAGTGTAGCTTGCTCGAGGCCGGGGGATCTGGCTGGTGGCCATTCCCTGAGATATGTCAGGACCACACTGATATCCCAAATATGGGTATACCTGGGCTTAGGGCTTGATATTGTAAATGCCCTTCATCAGTTTTACCACCAGTGGATGGGATCCCATCGCCTGTTGTCCTGGCGCTGGTTTGAGATAAGCAGAAAGAGCACTCTGCGCTGTGTTGATGGCACTGTAGCTTATCCCTACATCGTGGTGTAGATGGCCAGGAACTCCAGTATGTTGGTGGCTGTAGCTGTTGCGTATGTTGTCCATGTTTCCTGGCAGTACTTCTCCCTTTTTTGATGCTGGTTAAGTACTGCCTCTTGGTGGATGTTCGAAGGGATGCCGACATGGTGGTGATGGTTTGTTTGGACAATCCCAGTTCCAGGTAAGGTCTGTTCAAACTTGCAACCCAGGCGTTTAATTTTCTCATGGCATGGGTGTTTAGCTTACCTGGTAGGTAAGTAGCTGATAGCCAAATATGTCTTTCGACATACCATTGCCAAATCATGTTGACCAATTTGTCGCATGATAATGATTTTATGCCACCCATATGGTTAATATAAGCCATCACCGTAGTATTTATCAATTTGTAACCGAACATGCAAGTGCTGCATATTAGATAAATATGCTTTTAAACCATAAAAGGCGCCCAACATCTCTAGATAGTTAATGCCCAGTGTAAGTAGTAATGATGACTCTAGTTTAGTCCATCTACCACTTGTGCTGGATATGGAGTTAGTCGCTCCCCAGCCTTGAGCACTGGCATCTGTTTGAATAACTAAAGTAGGGTTAGTGATAAAGATAGGGCTGAAACTATGCCAAACGTTTTCTGCCCACCACTGTAGCTCTGATATTGCTTCAGTGGGTAAGTTCATGACACGATCATAGTGACCTGTATGTCGTTTTATTGCCCGTACCTTTGCTCTCTGTAAACATTTTTGATAGTGCAAAGGTCCGAATTGTGTAGCCGGAAATGCTGCTACCATTTCCCCAATTACTCTTGCTACTTGTCGAATAGTTGGTCGCTCGTTGACCATTAATTTGTTGCATGATTGTGCTAATTCAACCATTTTTGCCTTTGGCAAGGTAACAGTCATATGGACTGAGTTAATTGTGAAGTCCAGGTAGTCCATGATAGTGGATGGCTTCAACTTAGATTTATCTGGATGTAGGACGAACCCCAGAATTTCGAGGAGCTGTTTTGTAGCTGATACTGCTGCCACAGCCAATTCCATCGTTTTCCCTGCTATGAGAATATCCTCCAGATATGCCATGACAATATGTTTTTGTTTTCTTAGTATTGCCATGGCTGGGTTCAATATTTTGATGAATAATCTTGGGCTGAAGTTTGCCCATAGGGCAATGCTTTGTACCATCCAGATAAATTTTAGGTATCTGCGATGATCCTTGTATATGGGTACTAGATAGTAAGCATCTTTAAGATAAATGCTTGCCATGAAGTGTCCTTTGGAATTCAGTTGTTTGGCAGTAACATATGTCTCCATTTTGAAATGTATATACTTAACAAATTTGTTTAGTGATGTTAAGTCAATGATGATGCGACAGACACCATCTTTTTTGGTTTTAGTGAATATATTCGATACAAATTCCAAAGGTTCATGTTTGGTCTTTTCGATGACCCCCTTTGTGATAAGTCTCACCAGTTCAGCTTGTCCCTCACGTTTCTCTTTGACGGAGGGAGAAATACCCTTTGGGGCCATTGTTGAACTGGCGGCGTTTTTTCTGACATGAATTGTATTTTTATATCCTGTAATGTTGTTGAGTATATACTTGTCACTCGTGACCATACCCCATGCTTCTTTAAACAAGTGTAATCTCCCCCCTGTTAATAAAGCACCCTTATTCTCTATATGCTGGTAGGGACCAGACCCACCTACCTCCATGGTTATTGGCGATTCTGTTTCTTCATTTTCCTGAAGATTTTGTTCTGACGTGCTGGCGATGTTGGGGGGAGACGCATTTTCCAGAGGGTCCGCTGCGGGCCCTGATCTGAAAGATCTTTGGGGATAATCTGCGGACCCCAAGCGTTCACCAGTCCCATATTGCGGACGTCGACTGGTGGATGCCGTGGGGTGCTGCCGCTTGGGTATCGGAGGTCTTGGTTTGCTCGTCCCGGGGCTTGCCCTCATTAGGCCGAAGGTTTTTGATGCTTCCTGCATCTCCTTCAGTTTTTTATTGAAATCTTTCCCAAATAGCAGCGCGTCCGTCTCCGCAGCTGGGGTTTTACACAAGCCAGCAAATTTGGGATTGAGGGCAGGTCTTATGTTTCCCTCCGGAGATTGTTGATCTCAAATTGTGTGGTACACATTAATGCCAGCACATCCTGCTGGCAGGTATCCATCTCCGTGGTCTCCACGGAACGAGCAAAGGCTGTGATGGCTGACGTCAGGAGCCTTAGGATCCGCTGTAGCTTGAGTTCTTGGGTCTGGATGTGTGATCCACATGCCCCCAGATTTGGCTGTTGACACTTTTTACTTTGAGGGTCTCACCGTTTTCTGGTGCTGTGTTGTTTCAGCACCTCAGCGAGCACCTTTTCCAGTAATGGTTGATACTGGGCTCAGCGCGGTGATGGGGATAGCGGTGCGACCGGTAATTGTTCCTACTGCCTGTTGCTGCCCCCCCCCTGCAATGGAACGCTCCTCCGCTGGAGCCGAGCGGGGGACAGGTTCTTCTGGAGCTTTTGTGCCTTGTAGTAGCGAGAGCGCCCCTCAAGCAGCACGTCTCACAGGCACCTGCTCCGTGAGCCGCTCCAGCGGCTCAGGCGGCTCTCTCTCCCCCCGTGCGGGTGGAGAGACGTCCCGTCCGACATCGGGAACACCTGCCGGATGCCTCTCGAGTGGCTATGCGTCCAGCCCGCTGCTTCAGGTACTAGCGGACTGGCCTCAGCACGGTGTCGGGGAATTACGGAACACCGGGTAACGCTCCTACCGCCTGTTGCTGCCCCCCTCCCCAACGGGAAAACGGGGGACAGTTTTGTTCCAGAGCCTTTTTCTCTGCCTGTAAAAAACACAAGCAGAAAAAGGCTCACCTGTAAAAGAAAACCTGACCTCAGGGTACTCACCTGACGGTCCGGTTCATCCTGTAACGGGAGAGCCTAACTCCCGTGGCAGCCGCTATTGCACTGCTGGCGTAATGCCGCGCCTGCGCACTGAGCGGGTTCTTCACGTAGTCACTCACGTGACTCCGAAGTAAAATTCAACTGGATGGGTCAGTACTGACAATACAGGGCACTACCTAATGGTCTAACATCAGCCCCAGGCTGTTCACAAAACCAGAACTGACAGGGGTCAGCAGGCCTAAAAACAGAATTCAGGGCATACCCGACAGATGATCGTCTCTGTATTGTAACACACTTACTATTATATATGGAGTGTACTAAGATCATCAGGGGGAAAGAAATGTCACTTTTAATCAGCTACAAACAGCCACTCAAAATAGTGACAGTCCAGACCATCTCTAGATGGCTAAAACAGGTCCTAATAAGGCTGGAGTAGACACTAGCATTTTAAATCTCACTCCACCAGGGCTGCAGCTACATCGGCAGCTATGAAGTTGGATGTTCCAATGGACCAAATCCTCAAGATAGCAGGATGGTCAACGGAGAAAACCAGTCATTAAACCTGGAACATTTGCAGAAACAATTTTAAGTTCTGTAATATAATTTACCCCATAAATAGGGGCTATAATTTGGTGTTAATATATTTATCGTTGGGTTTTCAATATCGTATTGATGTCTAATGATGTTAACACTATTCTCCCCATAATCAAGGCAGATGTGATGCATGGACTTGTTTCCACGGCATGAAATCACGGAGCTTTAAAATCTTCACGTAGTCACTCACGTGACTCCGAAGTAAAATAGTAAGATTAAACGAGAACTTACCAGTTTGAAGTTTGATCATTATTTTATGAGGAGTAACGTTGAGGGATTACGTGCCCTCCGCTCCCACCCTTGATCATATACTCAACTGGTATCTCTTCTCTAATCTTACTATGTTTAAGTCATTACAGTTATCTGTGATTTCACACCGCTGCTTTGAAGAATGACACGCATGCGTCCTGGCGGGGTTCTTCATGTAATCCCTCAACGTTACTCCTCATAAAATAACGATCAAACTTCAAACTGGTAAGTTCTCGTTTAATCTTACTATTGTTTTACCTCACTCAGTTATGTGTACTTGGTTGTCAGTTGCAGACTACAGGACCAGGTCTTCAATTTGTTTAACAAAGTGAAGGCAGGCTTTCTATAGGCTATTGTAATGGCACTTGTGACGACTGTTATGTAGGGCCATGTGCTTAATCTCAATTCCTGAGTTTCAAGGGGCACTTGGGAATTGAAATCTGGAGGAATTAGGATCAGAGACAATAAAAGACAGGGTATGTATGTATGTATGCAGGATAGGCTGCACCTCAGCCAAATCACAGGCAGAGATACGTCCCCAGCAACAGGAGGGAGAAAACATCTGCTGACAAAAACATGGTGGCTGCGAAAGCTAACAGTAATAGTTGCATTATAGGAAGCTCATGAATTCAGTGCAACAAGCCTTCAATGTCATTACAAAGGTATGTTCAGATCAACATTAATCTTGGAACGGGATGGAACACATTATTGTCACATGTGACTAGCCACAGTGAGATTCTTTGCTTGCATACCCAATGTATACAAATAGCAGCCACCTACAGCGCTGATAAAGTTACAAAGCACGCCGGCTCCCCCTTTCGTCCCCCCCCCCCCTCCAGCAGTTCCTCCATGCTGGGTCCCCAATTGTCCTTTGTTCAACCTCCCTCCCCAATTGTCCGTGTTCTCCCCCCATCTCCCTCATGGCGGTCCCCCCCACGCTGTGTCCTCCGTTGTTTTTCCGCATCCCTCACAGTGGTTCTCCACGTTCTCATTGACCTTCGACCGCGGGCCGACCCGCGAGGCATCGCAACTGCAGAGGCCCCGTCGTCGCGAGGCCTCACCGCTGTCGACGCCCCACTTCACGCCTCTGTGGTGCCGACCCGGGCTCCAGCCGCGGGCTCCATCAGCCGCTCCGCTGACTTAGACACCGACCCACGTGGCCTGGCTCCTCCGACCCGGGCTTCTACGCGGCGATCTGGGAGGTATCTAGGCCTCGATAAAGGCCGCCAGCCACGCTTCCCAGTCCACAGCGGAGGACTTCTGGCCGACCTGGTTAAAATCTTCATCCTGTCACCCGCTCTTTTTTCCCAAAACCTATTCATAAGGTCACAAGGTCATAAGTTAAAGAAGTAGAATTAGGCCATTTGGTTATACTCCTCTCACTGACTAACCAAGTACACACACCCACACCCACCCTTTCTATACTTCCTATACACAACCCATTCCTTGCTCATGCCACTAATCACCCAGATGCACTATCTAGCGATGCAAGTGCAGACACTCATAGTTTGAATGAGCAGAGAGCACTGAAATCAATGGAGACAGAGGGTTAAACAGAGAGGTCCCTCCACTTGTTACCTAGCTCACAAATGCAGAGGAGAATATACTCGAGTGCAGTGGAGTTTCAGCCTTCCTGACTGTTGGCGATGGGGATATGGGAGCTTTCAACTATCTGGTAACTGTCAAAAATAAATTGCAAAGCTTCAAGAAGACAGCAAGGGATAGGGAGAGGCGGTGTGCTCTGATAATTCTGTGCTTTAAAGAAGGTTGAAACTGAACATGTGTCTCACTGCTGCCTACTTTAGTCAGATTATGTCCTCTGTTGCCAAAGGACAAATGGCAATCGTAAAACAATAAAATAAGGTTGAATGGGTTACAGGACATTTGCTTATCCGTAATGGTGTGGAATTGGGCTGTGTTTACTCTGCTGTGTCTTTCAGAGGTGCACAATATATATTTGTTATAAGACTATTTGGAAGAAGGAAAAATTCTAAAGTGCCTTCCACAATAAACAAAACATCAAAGGAAAATTCTGAATATAAGTAGATTAATTTGTTTGTTGAGCAATCTCCTAGTTGTTTCCAGTGATCACTCTATTTGCCGCTCTTAAATAAAGCCTTGGTTGTCTTCCCCGATCTTGGTGTTGTGTTTTAAAGTTTTCTTTAACATACCATCATTTAGCATCAGTGCCTGTAGTTCAAAGATGAGTAAGGACAGAGACTGATGGAAGGAGCAGCACAGGGCAGTCCACATCGGAGGGTGCAGCTCTATCCGAATTCTCTTCCACCTAATTCTGACACTGCCCTGCAGAGGCTAAAAAGGAGCACCATTGAGCAGCAGTGGAAAATGTCTCTTGCATTGACAGATCACAATGATTATGGTTGCAGAGTGGAGCAGAGCTTCTTAGGTGTGAGTGGGTCGTGTCACATTGATGCATCCTGCCACGGATTGAGATACAAAAAGCTGGAGTAACTCAGCGGGACAGGCAGCATCTCTGGAGAGAAGGAATGGGTGTTGTTTTGGGTCAAGACCCTTCTTCAGACTGATCCGAAACATCACCCATTCCTTCTCCTCAGAAATGCTGCCTGTCCAGCTGAGTTACTCCAGCATTTTGTGCCTATCTTCGGTTTAAACCAGCATCTGCAGTTCCTTCCTACACATGGATTGAGATACGTTGTTAACTCAATGGAACAACTTTGTGCTCAATTTCACAACCTCTGAAATGTATACACATTTTCTAACAAATAATGTTTTCAATGTCTATCATTGTCAGAGTTCCTATCTTCTTCACTGACAACGTCCTACAATGTGAATTCACAAATTGCAAGGTTTTTCTAATTAGAAAAATCACATTTTCCTGATATGACAAGTTGCAATACCTGATAAGATTACAAAACAGAATAGTTGTGATGGTTCATAGTACTGCATGAATGTTTAGGGAATTGTATGATGACTATTTTTAACTGCTTGGAGTTGCAAATTGTTGCGATTTACATTAATTCAGTTCAGTTCAGTGCAGTTTGCAATAATAATAATAATAATAATAATAATAATAATAATAATAATAATAATAATAATAAAATTTATTTTGGACTCAATGTCCAGACAAGGGACAACATTACATAAAAATACATTGCATATTAAAAACATCATAAAATACATATAAAATCTTAGTATATCACTTATAAAAGCATCATAAATTCTATATATTAAAAAAAGCACAATACATGAATTAAAATCCAGAATAAAAAGAATGATCAATGTCCTACGACGAGACAACGATACCAATGTCTCCACAACTGGGATTCGTAGCGTGTAGTGCTAAACCTTATGTTTGACAAGGCCACAGTAATTACATTTTTAGAGTCATTTATCCTGCAGATGAATTTATACATATGCTTTCTTAGGATAGCTTCTAAAGTACTGACTCCTGCAGCCACAAACATGTTACTAGCACTACACCATCTAGGTTTCCTTATCAGTGTTCGCATGACATCATTATATGACACCTTTAGTCTCTGCAAACTTCTCTTTCCATAGTTCGACCACAGGTGCGCAGCATTGAGTGGTGTGCAATATGCTCTAAACAGCTACATCTTCACCACATCTGTACACGCATCAAACTTACGCAAGAGAATATTCGCCTGTACATACAGCATGCGTCATTGCCTATAAATATCATCATCATCTGTCATTTGTTCTGTAATAAAATGCCCTAGATATTTTACCTTATTACAGACACTAAGATTATTGTCAGACAATTAAAATCAGGAAATTTTAGACATTTATCCTCTTTGGTTCTACAGATCATAACAGCACTCTTACAAGCATTATATTTAATATCATGTTAATATAATATCAAAAGATTGCTCCATCGACTATATTGTCTCACAAAGGTATATTGAATATAGGTAAGTTGCTTGGTAGTTTGATATCTATAATGTATTTTAGTTTGAGGAACAGAAACAGAAATAGTCATTCAGTCTGTTTTTCTGTGCAGTTTCATAATGGGTCTAAATCCCCACCTCAATCTAATAATTTTGCTCCATGCCTTCACTTGACAAAAGGTTTTAACTTCAATTCTTCAAGTTTTTCATTTACATGGCTACCAAGTAGAGATTTTCTATATCCTTTGAATGAAGAAGTATTCTCTCTTTGAATCAATCGGCCTCACAATTTCCAGTTTCTGCCTCTGCTGCAGAAGGCAATATTTTTGACATTTTGACATGGTGCAGGTTAAATATGACAGAACAATGTCATATTGGGACTATTAATAGGTTGAAGGCCAAGGCATAAAGAGCCATGGGCCTAGCCTTAAATATGAAGAAGACCCAGGTCCTACATCAACCTCCACCCAACCAGCCATCTATCCAGCCCACTATAAAAGTGGACGACACCACCCTTGAAAACGCCTCCTCCCCTACCTTGGCAGCATTCTTTCTTCAAAAGCTGACATCGATTCTGAGACCAACCATCACCTGAGTTGTGCCAGGGGCCTACGCCAGACTCAGGAAAAGAGTCTTCGCAGACCGAGACCTAAAGGCTCAAACAAAACTGCTGGTCTACAGAGCCGTTGCCCTCTCCACCCTGTTGTATGGAGCTGAGTCATGGACCACCTACAGCAGACACCTGGAACAATACCATCAAAGATCCTTAAGAAAGATTCTGAGGATCAGCTGGGAGGACAAACGCACCAATACAATACAATACAATACAATTCAATTTATTGTCATTTGGACCCCTTGAGGTCCAAACGAAATGCCGTTTCTGCAGCCATACATTACAAACAAATAGACCCAAGACACAACATATTTTACATAAACAGCCAAAAAAACTTTTCTCTCCACTGCACTCCCCCCCCATGTCAGAGTCAAAGTCAAAGCCCCCGGCGGGCGATGGCGAATTGTCCCGTGGCCATTTAAGCCACGCCGGGTGATGCAAGGTCGCACACCGGGTCTTGGTGTTAGAGCCCCCGGCGCGCGCTCGCAAACTCCCGCGGCCATTCCAAGCCGCGCGGGGCGGTGATGTAAGGCCCCGCTCCAGGAGCTCTTCAACCCCGCAACTCGGGCGGGAGAAGTCGCCGCTGCGGAAGCCCCGAAAAGCGGTCTCCCTCCAGGGACCCGCGGGCTCCCGGTGCCGTCCGCCAAACCCGCAGTTGCAGCCTCGAATCTCCGGGGGTCGGGCCGCAGCAGCGTCCACCACAGCTCCACCCGCTCTGGACTCGGCCAGCTCCGCGACGGTGAGGTGAGTAGTCGGCACCAGAGCGCCCGGTTTTCCTGTTGGAGGCCACTCCTCGTTGCAGCCCCAACGACAACGGAGACCCGACAAAGAAAAGGTCGGGTCTCCCGTGCAGGGAGAGATTTAAAAGTTACCCCCAACCCCCCCACACCACCCCCACCCCCCCACACACATACCCCAACAAAAATAACAAAAACTACATTAAAACATAGACATAAAATAATAAAAACGCAGACGGACTGCAGAGGCCGCTGCAGACGAGAGTCGCGCCGCCTACCGGATGCCATCAGCGTTTTGGAGGAAGCCAACATGACCAGCATCACCACCACAATAATGCAGCAGCAACTTCGATGGACTGGCCATGTCATCCACATGTCCAACACACGTCTCCCTAAACAGATCCTGTACTCTCAACTGAAGGAAGGTCAACGAGTCCCCGGCGGGCCAAAGAAACGCTTCAAGGACAACATCAAGAACAGTTTGAAGAAATTCTACATCACATTAAGCAACTGGGAGCACATTGCACTGGACGGGCGCTCCTGGAGAAAATCCATGCAGGAAGGAGCTTAACATCTTGAAATGGAACTACGCCGTGTCACAGAGACAAAGGAGAGATGTAAGGAGAGAGAGAAGGGAGCTCGATGACTACCAACCTTCGCCAGTCTCCACTGCCGACGTTGCACCAAGATTTGTGGATCACGAATCGGCCTCTACAGACATCTGCAGGCCCACAAGTAAACGACCCTATGGAGAGGAGAGGACAGTCATACTCGCTTCGAGTGACCGCCGATGATTGGGACTATTGGATATCAAAGGTTTCAAAGGTCTTTTATTGTCACGTGAACCAATTAAGGTACAGTGATATTCGAATTACCATACAGCTGTACTAAAAAAAACAACAAGATATACAACTACATAAAAGTCAACATAAACATCCACCACAGTGGATTCCCCACATTCCTCACTGTGATGGAAGGCAATAAAGTCCAATCTTCTTCCTCCTGATTCTACCACGGTCAGGGCAATCGAACCATCCGCAGTCAGGGCGATCGAAGCTTCAGCAGCCGGAAATCGAAGACCCCGCGTCGGGGCGATTGAAGCCCCCGCGATCGGGGCGGTCGAAGCTCCTGCGGCTAGGAGCTCCCGAAGTTGGTCCCTGGCAAAGGGATCGCTAGCTTCACGATGGTAAGTCCCGTAAACTCCTCAATGTTATGCTGCAGTGTGGACGGAGATACGATACGGAAAACAAATCGCATCTCCGTCGAGGTAAGAGATTTTAAAAAAGCTCCCCCCCCTCCCACACATAAAACAAGCTAAAGAACACTAAAACTTACAGTACGTTTAACACATACCATGACAACAAAGAAGGAATGGACAGACAGACTGTAGGTGAGGCAGCCATTGCTGGCGCCACCCGGTGGGACAGTGATATTGGGACTGTGATGTGCAATTAGTCACATGAATACACATCTATGGAACAAATGTTTGAGGACTGAGTCAATTTTTATTGTGCTACAGGTGTGAATATACTCCTAAAACTTACCCCCCTTAGTCTAGTTCAGTAAAAACACTGAGTCAAGCACTGGACCAACTAAACTTTATTTTTGAACGAACAACAAATTCCCCTATACAATACTTAAACCACCGCGGGTTTGATCCTTGTCTCTGCCTGGCCAAGCCCTTCAGCCTCGAGCAAGGAGACACTACTAAACAGTCACGTAGTCGACCTTCCAGAAGATCGACTACGATCCAAGTGGGGGCTACCTTTTATAGGTCGACAAACCCTGAGAGGCCGAACTACTTAGGTGTTGCTCCCCTCACACGCCAATCACACATATTGATTACATTAAAGTATTATTGACAGTCCCCCAACCCAATTACAAAGAGTCCCAAACAATGTTTCTACAGAAGCTTCTGGAAGGAAGTCAATTAATCAAATAACGCAACATTCTCCCGGATAATGTAAACAATTCAAAAAAGTCTTCACACTTCAGCCAATCCTCATGCAGCAGGATAACTGTCCTGCATAATTATTAACACTATTTACAATCCCTTTGCAGCAATCCAATCAAAGCAATGCATTTATAGCACCTTGAAGTTTCTTTGCAGGGTCCTCATACATATTATTAATTGGGAGGACATCTGGATCTTTCCCTATCTTGCATATCACTCTAGGGCTCAGACTGGCTGGCGACATCCACAACCTGTAATTTTCCACAGACAAAGGTTAAGCAAATCTTACTCCATTTTATAGTGTCTTCAATTTGGTCAATATTAACACAGGTACCATCCGTATAATCTTTGAATGCTCCAGTAAAATACAGAGACCAACCATTCCAAGGTGGAATATTGTTCGTATGGCTGGGCATATTAAATAGAAGAACAAACATGACACTGATAATCTGTCCTCCAAATCCAGCTCTGTTCTAAGGTTTAGTTTTAGGCTGATCCTAAGATTGCTTATCTCAGATGCTGCCTGTCCCGCTGATTTACTCCAGCATTCTGTGTCTATCTTCTGTTCTATGCCATTCATTTGTGATCCATTTCCCTTATTCCAATCCTTATTGATTCATTTATTCTATGAAGCCTGCCATTGCGTCTTTAATCAAACTCAAAGCCGACTCCTGAAAACCTGACGTTCCTTTCTTGCCTCTATTTCCAAATCCATCCTAGTCAATTCCTGTCTGAACTCGGCACCTCCGTCTTGCATGAGACTTTCTCTTTGAAAATAAATGTTTTCTCGATGAACTTGCTATTATTTATTGGATGGGTTGAGATGAAGATTATAATGTAGTACAGCAATGCCACACTGTGAATAACATCACTGATACAAATACGTTCTAAACACTATTTAGTTGTATTATTGCAATTCACCCATTGTAATCCCACATATCTGAATTCACCAGCTGTAAAATGAATTCATAGACAATGAGTGAGTGCACAAGCTGACAATTTCACCTATTTAGTCTATTTTTTGATTAACGAGTGACAAAAAAAGATGAGAAATGCCAACAAATGCAAATAGTGACTCTTTAGTCGAGAACCTTTTTCAGACTGAGAGTCAGGGGAGAGGAAAATTAGAGATACAAAGAGAATGTAAGGTGTGAAAACGACATCCAAGCTGATGATGATCATTCTCCATGTTGGGAACTTGTTCCATATTAATTGTAATTCTCATTGCCATGTCATCATTAAGCATGAATTTCCACCATAGCTCCCTGCTGAAAAGAGTCAATGTGGGAGGATTTCCTGGGGATGTAAAGTGAGTGGGGCTGGAATTGTTTTTTGCAGGTGGTACACAAGGGTCTCGGAGTGAACCAGCACCCTGCCTAACACCACACCTGACAGCCTGCATGGTTGACTTCACCCGAACTAATCATTTATACTGGATTGCACTAATTAGCTTATCTCCCAATGTATTTTCCAAAGACAAATGACCTTGTGGAGATTTAATCACATATGAGGTTTCAACCATTTACCTCCCTGGCATGGAATGAGATTGAATGAGCACCATTTTGGGAACCATTCAGCATATTTAAGTATGTTGGTATAACATCCCACTTTAGCAAACAGCTGATAAATAAAGAGGAGAATTTGATTTCCTTATCGAAGGAAATCTGGGCAAAATGTGTCCAAGAATGATGTTGAAAGAATTATTGGTATCTTTAAAATCCACGTACACGTGCTTCACGTGAGTGAATATCAGGAGCAACTATAAAATTTTAGTGTTCTCCGCTTTATTCTTTTTCCTTTCTCCGCGAAAGAGTTTCCAGTGTCAAGGTAGAAGTGACTGCCCAACAAGGTTTACTGAGCTGCTACTCAGTCTTTTACGACTCATATTTATGTGGGTGATAAATTTCTCTACTTCCAGATATATATACACCTGTCTTTATGGATTTTTTTATCCTTTGAAATAGAAAAAAACTATAAACTCTACACAATCCAGTTCAAACTGGAATTTAGAAGGATGATAGGATATCTTATAGAAACATATAAAATTATTGTGGGATTGTACATGCTAGATGCAGGAAACATGTTCCTGATGTTGGGGGAGTCCAGAACCAGGGGCCACAGTTTAAGAATAAGGGGTAGGCCATTTAGAACTGAGATGAGAAAAAACTTTTTCACACAGAGAGTTGTGAATTTGTGGAATTTTCTGCCTCAGAAGGCAGTGGAGGCCGATTCACTGGTTGCATTCAAAAGAGAGTTGGATAGAGCTCTAAGGGCTAGCGGAATCAACGGGTGTGTGGAGAAGGCAGGAACGGGGTACTGATTGTGGATGATCAGCCATGATCACATTGAATGGCGGTGCTGGCTCGAAGGGCCGAATGGCCTACTCCTGCACCTATTTATGTAAAGGACATGCAAGAAAGTAATATATTGCTAATTATTTTTCACCACATGTTAGTCTGAGGGCCATTATTGTGTATGACAGATTTCAAACAGATTTCCTATGATGGTTCATTGCTGGTTTTAAGGGCAGGCATTCCTATTCCATACATTTTTAATCTGTTATTTTTTAAAATAATCTTAGGTAATAATTATATCAGAAATTGTGAGCCACATAAACCTGAAGATTACTCTTGATAATTGATTTGTTTCAGTGTTATATTTTTGCATGTAATCAGCACCTTATTTTGGTTGAACACAAGAAATGACAGATGCTGGAATCCTGGGCAAAACACAAAGTGCTGGAGGAATGTGGTCTTCTTCCAGTACATAGTTTCTTGATCTTGTTGTGTGCATTGTACAGGGGAGTTGTGTATATGGACTTCCGTGTGATCCAATTGTAATGAGGAAGTGACCAATAAAGAGAAGACATATACTAGTTCGAACTAGTTAGTTAGCAACCCCTGCATCCCCTCTCTCTGTCCCTCCACCACCCATGTCATACCAGCTTCAAAGTCATTTCGTTATGTCTCATTGTTTGTTCTCGTTCTCACCCAACAAACAGCAAACAATGGCCCGGTTCCTTTACCATTGTTACTTTTTTGCATATCTTTCATTCATTTGTTCTATAACTCTCTACATCACCGTCTATATCTCTCGTTTCCCTTTCCCCTGACTCTCAGTCTGAAGATCCTGACTACGGAGTTTATACGTTCTCCCCATGACCTGCGTAGGTCTTCTCCGAGATCTTCGGTTTCCTCCCACATTCCAAAGATGTACAGGTTTGGGGGTTAATTGGCTTGGTATAAATGCAAATTGTCCCTAGTGTATGTAAGATAATGTTAATGTGCAGGGATTGCTGGTCGGTGTGGACTTGGGGGGTCAAATGGCCTGTTTCTGCGCTGTATCTCTAAAAACAAGGGTCTCAACCTGAAACATCACCTATACCTTCTCTCCAGAGATGCTGTTGACTGGCTGAATTACTCCAGCTTTTTGTGTCTATCTTCGGTTTAAATCAGCATCTGCAGTTCCTTCCTACTCTAGTTAGTTGCTTATTTGATATGGTAGTTTTAAAATTAGACCAATAAATCTTTAAATAAAACATGGCTGCTGTTAGTGCAGGACATTGAGGCAGCAATTGGGGGTGGGGTGGGGGGTAATGATTGAGACAGGGGTGAGGCAGTGATTGGGAGGCAAAGAGAACGTGGGAATCGGTAACTCTGCACTCATCTGCAATCTTCATCTGTTGGCAAAACATTTCCAACACCAGTTTAGAGCTAACAAGAGAAAAAACAACTAGTCTTAATAACATTTCTTGCTTCTTAATAACATCACCAAGGAAGCGTTTAAGAGATAGCTTCAGCAAGTTTCAAATCAAAATGAAAAGGAAGGGAAGTGATTCCAAGGCTGTTTAATAGTAAGATTAAACGAGAACTTACCAGTTCGAAGTTTGATCATTATTTTATGAGGAGTACGTTGAGGGAATACGTGAAGAACCCTGCCAGGACGCATGCGTGTCATTCTTCAAAGCAGCGGTGTGAAATCACAGATAACTGTAATGACTTAAACATAGTAAGATTAGAGAAAGAAATACCAGTTGAGTATATGATCATGGGTGGGAGCGGAGGGCACGTATTCCCTCAACGTACTCCTCATAAAATAATGATCAAACTTCGAACTGGTAAGTTTTCGTTTAATCTTACTATTTTACTTCGGAGTCACGTGAGTGACTACGTGAAGATTTCAAAGCTCTGTGATTTCATGCCGTGGAAACGAGTCCATGCATCACATCTGCCTTAATGACTGTAGGAGGAATTGTGTCAACATAATTTAGACATGAACCCGACATTAAAATCCATGAAATTTATTAACACAAATTATAACCCCTATTTATGGGGTAAATTAAATTACAGAACTTAAAATTGTTTCTGCAAACGTTCCAGGTTTCATGACTGGTTTATTATAAAATAGTTGGAATGTTTTTTCCCCTGACCATCCTGCTGCCTTGAGGATTTGGTCCATTGGTACATCCAACTGCATAGCTGCCGATGTAGCTGCAGCCCTGGTGGAATGAGATTTAAAAATATTAGTATCCACCCCAGCCTGTGTTAGAACCTGTTTCAGCCATCTTGAGATGGTCTGGACCGTCACTTTTTTGTGTGGTTGCTTATGGCTGACTAAAAGTGCCTTCTCATTGCTTCTGATGATTTTCGTTTTCTCCATGTATAACGACAAATGTCTTACTATACAGAGACGATCATCTGTTGGGTAAGACCTAAATTCTACATTGAGGCCCGCTGATCCCTGTCTGTTCTGCTTCACTAATTCATAAATATGAAACGTAATATTTTCAGATGAAGAAGTCATGTTGTCCAGTCTTAATTTATGTAATGACTGTACCCTTTGTGCCATGAGCAATGCCATTAGCATGACTGTTTTTAATGTCAGTCTATGTAGGGACAGAGCTGTTGCTGGAGACCAATTCCTGAGCATCTTCAGGACAATACTCATATCCCATATTTGGGAGTACCTGGTTCTTGGGGGATTGGTATTAAAAATTCCCCTCATAAGTTTTGTTACCAGTGGGTGAGTTCCAACAGAGTGATGCTCTGTTCCTTGCCATAGATAAGTTGATAAGGCACTTCTGGTGCAGTTGATGGCACTATAACTGAGCCCCTCATCATAATGGAGGCCTGCCAGGTATTCCAGAACAGACGGGATGTTCATATCTCTGTAGGTGATACTGTTTTTGTTACAATACATCTCCCACTTCCTGATATAGACCAGATACTGTTTTTTGGTGGACTGTCTTTGGGCCGCCGGAATCATGTTCACTGTTCGGTCCGTCAGTCCCAGCTGTAGTAGAGGTATTTTTAAACTCTACAAATTAATAAATTCAAATAGTTATGGCATGGGTGGCTATCCCTTGTTACGGGATGAACCAACAAGTCTGGTCTATCGGGATGGTGATACATGGTTCTAATACCATGTTCAGTATCACTGGGAACCATGGTTGAGTAGGCCAATCGGGTACTACCAAAATACCAGACGCAGAGTCCTGCTGTATTTTCCTTAATACCCGACTGATGAGGCAGAAAGGAGGGAATGCATAAATAAACAATTTCCCCCAATGCAGCGAAAATGCATCTGTCGCCGCTGCCCCAGGGTCTGGTTCCCATGAAACATAATTTGATAACTGGTGATTAAGCCTGGATGCAAATAGATCGATATCTGGTGTTCCATATTGTGCTGTAATATCAGCAAATACTTTTTTATTCAACATCCATTCGGTGTTTTCATTAAATATGCGTGACCTGGTGTCTGCCACTAAATTTAGTTTACCTGGTAGGTAAGTAGCTGATATCCAAATATCTCTCTGGATACACCACTGCCAAATTGTATTAGCCAGATTGTCACATGATGTCGATTTCTTTCCACCCATGTGGTTGGTATATGCTACCACGGTGGTATTGTCAATCTGTAGTCTAACATGCTGGTGATATGACCCAGTACAATATGACTTTAGGCCATGGAATGCACCCAACATTTCCAAGTGGTTTATGCCCAGTGTGAGTAATAATGATGCCTCCTGAGCAGTCCATCTACCTCCACAGCTGGAGATGGAATTGATGGCACCCCAACCAAGTGCACTGGCATCAGTTTGTAGCACCATTGAAGGGTTGCTGATAATTATTGGATTGAAACAAAGCCAAATGTTATCTATCCACCATTTTAGTTCCATTATAGCTTTGATTGGTAGCTTTATTGGTCTGTCAAAATGTCCAGCATTGATTTTGAGTGCTTGTATTTTTGCTCTCTGTAAATTTTGGTAATGTAAAGGTCCAAATTGTGTGGCTGGAAAGGCAGCCACCACTTTGCCAATTACTTTTGCTACCAATCTGATGGATGGTTTACCAATGTCAATGAGGTTATTGCAAGCCTCTATTAAGTCTATAGCCTTTCCCTTTGGCAAAGTCACCGACATGTGAACTGAGTCAATGGTGAACCCCAAATAGTCCATTGTAGTGGAAGGCGTTAATTTAGATTTAACTGGATGGATAATAAACCCCAGTTTTTAAAATAACTGTTTTGTGGCTGTTACAGTTTGTTTGGCCAATTCCAAAGTTTTGCCCACAATAAGTATGTCATCTAGATATGCCATGACCATGTGTTTTCGTTTCCATAGAAATGCTAGGGCTGGTTTCAAAATTTTTGTGAACAGTCTGGGGGCTGATGTTAACTCATTTGGCAGCGCTCTATACTGCCATCGCTGTCCCATCCAGTTGAATTTTAAGAAACATCTGTGGTCACCTCGTATAGGCACTGAATAGTAAGCATCTTTTAAATCGATGCTAGCCATGAAGTAACCTTTGGAAATCAATTGTTTAGCAGTAACAAAGGTTTCCATTTTAAAATGAATATATTGTACAAATGTATTCAATTTGGTCAGATCTATGATGATGCGACAACCACCATCTTTTTTGATTTTGGTAAATATATTGGACACGAATTCTAGCGGTTCGTGTTGGGATTTTTCAATTACACCTTTTGCGTAAAGCCGCTCCAGTTCAGCATGCGCTTCTGATTTTTCTTTACCGGAAAGTACGAACATTCGGTTCGGTATATGTTGAACTGGAGGGCTGTACTTGTGTATAAATTCTATTGTATATCCCTGGATACTGCTTAAAATATAAGTATCGGTAGTTAACATGCTCCATGCATCCAGAAAGGAGTGTAATCTCCCCCCAACCTCCATGCTCCCTGTAATTTGTAGGGAACCAGACCCACCTACCTCCATGGTTACCAGTGGCAGGTTTACTTCTTTTTGTAAATCCTTCGTTGATGTTGAGGCGGTGGTGTCTGGGTTTGTGGTTTGGTTGATGTTGGAGGTTCGCGTATCTTCCAAGAAGGCCGGCCTGGGCCATGGCCTAAAAAAGACTCATGTTTGGTGTACCGGACCTTCGAGCTTTCACCAGTCGGTCTTGTTCTACTGGTGGGTGCGTAGGGATGCTGTCTGTGGATGTAGTGGGTTTTTGATGAAGTCCCTTTTATGAGTCCCAGGGTTTTTGCTTCCTCATCGAGCTTCTTGACTTGCTTCGATAGGTTACCTCCAAATAGTAGTATTGGTGGTTTTATGTTCCCAGGTTTGCACAGACCCGCGAATTTCGGATTTAAAGTGGGTCGGATGGCATTCTTCCTGATGCTATTTATCTCATATTGAGTGTTGCAAAGCAATGCCAGTGCATCCTGTTGGTCCTGGGATATGTCCTTCTCATCCACTGTGCGGGCGAATGCTGTTATCCCTGCTGTTAGGAGTTTTAATACCTTTTGGAGTTTGATATCCATGCCTCTAACTCCTATTCCAATATGTTTCCATATACAAGTATTGACTACTGGTACATTCAGGGATATACAGTTACCCGGTGCCAGGTGTCTTGACGTGGTGTCCAATACAGCCTGTTCTTGTAGCTGGTTAAAAGACATATAATCTATATTGGCTGCAAGCTTTTGCTCCAGGTTTTGGCCAGTCTGGTCTGGCTGTATGAAGTTGGACACCATGTCCAGCAGATTTTCTCGTTCCTGCATCCCCTGCACACTTGATTTTTCTTCTGCGATCCCCTCTTCAGGATCAGCCCAGTACTGACCCCCAGTGCTCCCTTCTGATGAGGGAGAAGCACTGTGCAGCCCTACAAGAGGTGCTGCTGTGGGTTTTCCATAGAGCCCACAGTGACTCGACTCCATCTCCTGTCACGTTGGAGCAAATGCTCCACACACCGCTCCATCCGGCTCCAGCGCTCACGGTCGCTGGCCGCCCGCGGTTGCTCAAAGTCGGACTCCTCTGAGTCCACGACTTTGTTAGTTTTTTTGTCTTGCCTTACCGCCCGGCCGCGGAGTGGATCTGGCCGGTGCGGAGGCGACATCGGGCACAGCTGATCCCATTATAGGTGATTCAAGTGCCGCTGGCCGCTGCTGGCTGCCCGCTACTCCGCGGTCCTCCCCCACCAGCTTTGTTGCAGCCCTTGTTGTTTTCTTAGACTTGTCCATGCTTCCCACCTGTAAGTTGGTATAGGAAACACACAAAAAGACCGCAGAGTAACTCTTACCTGCTGGTTCCGGCTTTTTAAAACTGCCGCTGCGGGGGAACGTCGTTCCACCCCGTCTGACGTTTCGCAATGCATGTAGCGATATGACACGCATGCGTCCTGGCGGGGTTCTTCACGTAGTCACTCACGTGACTCCGAAGTAAAATCCACAATTACCATTCTTTTACCAAACCCATTGCACATTCAATCGCCTTCAAAATGAGTTTCTTACATTACTAAGTTCTAATGTATTAAATAAAAATCGCTTTGCATCAACACAAAGACTAAAAGTGGTGATAATTTCAGCGAAAGTTTAACTATTTTCTTACCAAGGGCACTTTGATGCAAGGATGGAGTGAGCAACAATGGATTTACAGGAAAGTTTAAACCTTGGGTACAACAATAGCCATTGAGCACCATTGTTGCACTGAGAATACATTATCTGTCGAGAGTCCAATGCCGACCTGGAGTTTGATAATGGGAAGGCACTGCTGACAAATGTAGTTTGATGGAGAAATACTTAAACTGCAAAATATTGAAGCACCTGGTGATAAAATAGCAAGCAATATCTTCAGTTGGAGGAAGTGAGGGATTATAGAAAACCCAAAGGTCATACGTTCTCAGAAAAAGCTTGCAGGCATTAAAACCCACTTGAATAAACACCTCGTGAAATTGGAGCATCAGACAATGAAATTAGTTGTTTAAGGATAGAATTGACATCGGCGCTCCAAGAATGCTAAAACATTTAAAAAAACTGCTTGTATGGTGTCAGATCCAGAACGAGTGAAAGAGCAGAACTCCTTGATCTGCTCAACAATATAAAATGAAAGAACAATGGCATTTCCATTCCTAGATCCCGAATAAAATGTTATGCGATTGCAACAGAGGAGTGTTATTTGCCATTTGTTGTTGCAGTATTAAACACATACCATGCCCTCAGTTCTTTGTATCCTGTCTCAGGAATCCATTTTATATTAATGGATTGAATTTCAGAGGCAGAGTAGAATATCCTGATGTGATAGTGTACTGCTTTCTTTTTTTATTTTTTTTATTTATTTTTTATTAGAAGTACAGTAAATTACAGTAATACACATCACATATATCTTATTACATTTGTTGTACCTCTTCGTTTTTCGAGCTTTAAAAAAGGTAGAAAAAGTGAGCAAGAGTCGTGAAGGTGCAGGAAAGTGTTGGGAAAAGAAAGCCCCTTAGGGAAGAAGTTAGAGAAGGAAGTAAAGAAAGGAAACAGACCCTAGAAAGAAAAGAAAAAAAAGGAGAAACAATCGCTCTATTATAACACAAAACTCCGCAAAAAATGATATACCAACCGTGTTTTTATATTTATTTTTTTACCCCTGTTACCAGATCCTGGTAGCATTTATATTTTAAATTACTATTGCACCTTATGCTTGTAATAGTTCCATAAATGCAGACCACGTCTTTTGGAAGTGGTCTGCTTTGCCTTCTAGGTGGAGTCTCATCTCTTCCAGGTGTAATGTTTCGAACATGTTTGAAATCCACATTTTTATTGTTGGTATTGGAGCGTTTTTCCAGAATTTGAGTATAAGCTTTTTTCCCCATTATTAGCCCGTAATTAAGTAAGTTATTTTGAAACACGTTTCGTTCGGGGTTATCTTCCGATATTCCAAAAATGATCCATTCTGCTTTTGGTACAAGTTTTATTTTAATTAATTTTGTGAAGATTTCAAATATTTCGTTCCAGAATTTTTGGATTTTTATACAAAAAACAAAATAATGCGCTATGGTAGCTTCTTGTCACTGACATTTATCACAAATGGGTGAGACATTGGGGAAAAGTTTATTTATTTTAGTTTTTGAATAATATAGTCTATGTACTGTTTTATATTGAATTAGAGTATGTTGTACGTTGATCGAGCATTTATGCACATATAGTAAGTGTTTATCCCAGCTCTCTTTTGAAATTTTATAGCTAGTTCTTGTTCCCAGTCTCTTCTAATACCATCGGTTGTAGGTATTTCTATATTTAAAATAATGTTGTATAAGTATGATATTAGATTTGCTGATTCAGCCTTTGTCTTCATGGCTTCATCCAATAAGTCTGGGGGCATGTTACGATAGTCTTTTGTGTATTTTTTCAGATAGTCACGGATTTGAAGATATTTAAAATATTGATTATTTTTCAAATTATATTTCAGTTGTAATTGTTGAAATGATAATAATTTTCCTAATTCATACAAGTCTCCGAGCGTTTTGATTCCCACTCTTTTCCATTGTGTAAATGATTTATCTATAATTGAGGGTTTAAACGACGGGTTATTGACTATTGGCATTAAAAGAGATAGATTTCTTAATTTTAGATTCTGTTTTATTTGTTTCCAAGTTCTAATTGTGCTATGTATCATTGGATTTTTATTATAATTTTTGTTATTCAGATTCATTGGTGAGAGGAGAGTCGCTCCTGTATTACATGGAGAGCAGTCCTCTCTCTCCATTACAATCCAGTCCACCTGCTGGGCAGAGTTGTCCAGCAGGTGAATCATATTTTTAATATTTACTGCCCAATTATAGTGCATAAAGTTAGGGAGCGCTAGACCACCCATCTCTTTTGGTTTACTAAGGTGTGCTCTTTGTATTCTGTGGGATTTATAATCCCATATAAAATTTGTAATGTCTGAGTCTAGTTTTTTGAAAAAAAATTTGGAAGATATATAGGTATTGATTGAAATAAATATAGGATTTGTGGTAAAAAGATCATTTTTATAGCATTTATTCGACCTATTAAAGACATCGGGAGCGTTTTCCAGAATTTGATTAGATTATTTAGTTTCTTAAGTAAGGGACTATAATTGGCATTAGACATAGCGTGATAGTTTCTAGTGATTTCAGTTCCTAAATATTTAAATTTTTCTGTGGCTATTTTAAAGGGGAATTTCAAGAGATGTGTTGAGTCTTTCGGTTTTATCGACATAATTTCACTTTTGTTCCAGTTTATTCTGTATCCTGAGAAAGATCCAAAGTCCTCAATTAGATTTAATATGTTTGGTATACTGATTTGGGGTTTTGTGATATATAGTAGTACATCGTCTGCGTATATTTGAATATTTTGTATTATAACCGTAAATATCCGGGTGTGTTCTGATTTTTTCAGCTAAAGGTTCAATTACCAGAGCAAATAACAGTGGTGATAATGAACATCCTTGTCTATTGCCCCTTGATAATTGGAATTTCGTAGATAGTATATTATTAGTTAATATTCTAGCCGTGGGTTTGTTATATAATAATTTATCCATGCGATGAAGCTCTCTCCCATTTGAAATTTTTGCAATACTTTAATCTACTTGATCAAACGCTTTTTCTGCGTCCAATGAAATGATAGATAACTCTTGTTCTTGAGGTTTGTGAGAGTGCATTATGTTAAGCAGATGTCTCAGGTTATTAAATGAATGTCTCAGGTATAAATCCCGTTTGATCCTCATTTATTAATTTACTAACATATTGACTTAGTCTTCTAGCTAGTGTTTTCGCTAATATTTTTTGATCCGTATTTAACAAAGCAATAGCTCTATATGAGCCTGTTTCTTCTATATCTTTATCTTTTTTAAGTATTAATGTGATCGTTGATTCTGCTAGTGTTTCAGGTAAGATTTGTTCTTTAAAAGCGTATGTATACATTTTCTGTAGTCGTGGTGTAACTATGTCGTAAAAACATTTATAAAATTCATTACTGAATCCGTCTGGTCCTGGTGTTTTTCCATTCTTAAGTGTGTTTATTGTGTCTTCTATTTCCTTAGATGTAATTTGTGCTCCCAGTTCCTCTTGTTCCTTCAGTTCTAGTTTTGGAAGGTTACAATTGTCCAAAAATTCTGAAACTTTATTATTGTCTATTAGCGTTTCGATGTGTATAAATTCTTGTAAAATTGAGCAAATCTTTTATTGATATCATTAGGCAGTGTTAATAATTCCCCTCTATCTGATTTAATCTTTAAAATTGCATGATCTTTTTCCCGTTTTTTCAGTTGGCGCGCCAAAAGTTTATGGGGTTTATCCCCAAATTCGAAATGTTCTTGTTTTGTAATTTGGAATAATCTTTTAATATTCTCTGACAATAATTTATTTAGCTTAAATTTCAGTATTAAAATTTAATTATGGTTATCCATAGTTGGATCTTTAGCATTATCTATATCTAGTTGTCTGATTTGTTCTTCTAATTGTCTTTGTTCATTCTTATTCTTTTTGTTTTGAAAAGCTTGATACAAGATAATGACTCCTCTAATAAATGCTTTGAAGGATTCCCATAGTAAAGTGGGCGATATATCTGGTGTATCGTTTGTCTCAAAAAATAGGTCCATCTGTTTTTTTAGATATATACTCCCTTGTGGGTCTTTCAGAATTTGCGAGTTAAACCTCCAGAACGATTTGTTCGTAGACATTCCTTCTAAGTTTAAAACGAAAGTTAGCGGGGAGTGATCTGAAATCGCATTGGTGTGATATTTAGGGTTCATAGTATAAGGGATTAGTTTTGAATCCACTAGGAAGTAGTCTATACGTGAGTATGTTTTGTGTACCATTGAATAAAACGAGTATTCCCTTCCAGTCGGATTCGCGATCCTCCAGACGTCTGCTATATTTGTATTTTTTATATATGTATTTAAGAGTTCACTAGTTTTAGATTTCATATTACCTCTTTGTTTTTGCATCGATTTATCTAAGTACGGATCTAAAACACAGTTGAAGTCTCCTCCAATTATAACATTTTGGTAGTTAAATTCTGCGATTGTATTCAGGATTTTATTAAAAAAGTGAGGATTATCAAAATTGGGCGCATATAAATTTACCAAAGTGATTGGCGTAGCATGGATCTCTCCTGTAACTATAAGATATCTCCCTTCCTTATCTGATATAATGTTCTTTGATTTGAATGGTATTCCTTTGCGAATAATAATTGCGGTGCCTCTGGATTTCGAAGTATATGAGGAGTGAAATGTTTGGCCTATCCAATTCGCCCTCAATCTCATCTGATCTTGATGTTTAAGGTGCGTTTCTTGTAGAAAAGTAATGTCCGTGTTATATGATTTCAACTGAGCTAGTATTTTGCCCCTTTTAATTGGTTCATTAATACCCCTTATATTCCAGCTACACAGTGTGATTCCTCCCATTTTCTTTTGTTTATCATCTTGCATTTTCTCTGATTTTAATACCCTTATTTATTACGGTGCATCCATACCTCAGGACTCTGGATATTTGGGGGGCGTTTATATTACTAACTTCCTTGGTAGATCCCTTTTGCGATTGTCCTTGAAAAAAAAACACATAGTAGTGACATATTGTGATTAAAAAAAAAATTGAACAAGTAAAATTACAGTGTCTGAAGTATTCAACACTGTAGTGAGTGTCCCACCCGTCTGTGGGATTAGACATCTATTCGACTTCCGAAGTTGATGTTGTACAATTAGCTCCGCTCCCTTTATTACTCTAAACCTAGGAGGGCGGTACCATTTCAAAATCAGTTATATTTCACCCAATTACACTACTGTAGTGCGTGGGTCTCAAAGGAAGCACGAAGTCCAGTGTTTTGAGAGGCACCTTTTATTATGTTCCTCCCGGTTGTAGGGAAGACCAAACAAGAGAAAGATGGCACCCAAACCCAAACCCCTGCCTTTAAACCCTCTGGCTAAGGGCCGCCTCCGGACTGAACCACTCCCGTGCCGAGGGGTTCGACAGCATGATGGCACGACCCTTGGGAGCCGCCACAGGAACCCCCCCCCCCCAGAACCAGAGGCACGAAACGCACCGGCGGCGGCCCTTAGCCAGAGGGTTTAAAGGCAGGGGTTTGGGTGCCATCTTTCTCTTGTTTGGTCTTCCCTACAACCGGGAGGAGCATAATAAAAGGTGCCTCTCAAAACACTGGACTTCGTGCTTCCTTTTCCCTTGAAAGTAATGCGCATCCTGGCCGGATAAAAAACGCCACATCTGACATCTTTAACTCCATGGAGAATCTGTCTTGTCCGTGAGAACTTTCTTCTCTTTTGCACGATCTCATAAGGATAATCCCGGAGGAGTTTGATAGAGTCATTTCCAAATGTCATCTGCACTCCGTATTTGATTTTTTTCATCAGCTCTTCAAGTGCTGAAATGTCCCGAAGTTTGAATATGATCTGTCGTGGGTGGGCTGGACCTGCTTGTGATCTTGGCTTAAATCTAGGTATTCGATGTGCCACTTCAATTTCCGGTTCCACATTGAGTACATGTTTGATTAAGTTGGCAGTGAACTCACGGGCGTTGTTTCCCTCTGCCCCTTCTGTTACTCCCAGTATTCGTAAATTTTGGCGTCTTGAGCGAGCTTCGAGATCAAGACATTTATCTGAGGCTTTCGCCAGTTGACTCTTGAGGCTGTCTAGTTCTAGCTTCATTCCCTGCATATCTTCAGCCATTTGTTCAACAATTGTTTCCATGTCTTTCATTGCAGTTACATGTGAAGAAACAATTACATGCACAGCCTCAAACTTCTTCGTAGATGCTTCTTCCCCTTTATTAATTCTCCCCGTTAGCTCTTCTTGCACATCCTCAATTCGTTTTTGTATAATGCCAATGCAGTCAATAACTTTTTGATTACCAGCATTGATGTTCGACATATTTTCCATCAATTTAACATTAATATTTTTGGTTATGAGGTTTCCAGCCTCAATATCCTTTCCCAGTTCTCTTACCGAGTTCTTTATCTCCTCCATTTCATTTTTCTCCTTAGTAGCCATCTCAGTCTTGGCTCTTGTAGCCATTCCAGAATCCACTTCAGAGGTCTGTTCTTCAGTTTTCTGGGTTTTCACCAGTTGTTTTGAGATTGTTCTCTGTGGTCTCTGAGCCGAAGACGTTTTTTTCATTTAAAAGCCTTTATCCTCCGTTTAAATCACAGCGCTTACTATAAGAGATATGGCAGGGTAAGGTGTGAAAACAAGTGATAATGTTGTAAAACTCTCGTCAGAGAGAGGAGGAGAACTTCTTCAAAGTAGGCATATCTACCTCTGGTAGGAGACTGATTTTTGGGAGCTCCTGCAACGGCAACTTTACCCGCCCCTAATCGCGAGGTTTGAATCGGCCCATCGCAGGGCTTTTCATCGCCCGGCACGACTTAATCGGCCACGGGACTTACCATCGCCTGCTGGGGGGCTTTAAAATCAAGAGCCTCGATCACCTCAATGCAGTAGTTTGACTGCCTGACCGCGGGAGAGGAACAGGTAAGAGATAAGACTTTCGGCTTCCACCACAGTGAGGAGGTGTTTAGAGATTCACTGTGATGGATGTTTATGTGAAATGGTGTTGATTGTGTGTTTTGTTTTTTTTTGCTGTTATGACTGCTGGGAACGAAATTTCGTTCAAACTTTTGTTTGTTTGAATGACAATAAAAGGCATTCTATTCTACCTATCTTCGGTGTAAACCAGCATCTGCAGTTCCTTCCTACACATTTCGTCTGGTCCACTGTGGAATCTCCTCAAGGCATGCCTACTTTGAAGACGTTCTTCTCCTCTCTCCAACGAGAGTTCTGCCACATTCTCTCTATCTCTCGTTTGCACACCTTACCCTTCCATCTATCTCATTTCCCTCCCCCGTCTCTCAGTCTGAAGAAGGGTCGCGACCCGAAACGTCATCCATTCCTTCCATCCAGAGATGCTGCCTGTCCCACTGAGTTACTCCAGCATTTTATGTCTATCTCCGGCGATCCACTGATGATTGATATTTCGCCCCCACACCGATGTGGACACCACAGGTCTCCCTCCAAGGTCTAGGCTTTTGTTGATTTCCGTGCATACAGAGGCATGAAGGAGAGAGATGTGTCCGATAGATTCCTGAAATCGCCAGTCTTGTTGCTGATGCCTCTGCGAGTGTCCATTTGCAAAATGATGACGGAGAATGGGAAGCAGTAGTATCACAGCATTAGAAAGGAGCTAGTCTTAACCAGCCTATTATCCCTTCATTAAACTGAACGTCCACCAGCTCAAAGGTCTTCCCTCTGCCATAGCCTATTGTGCGAACCTTGATTTCAACCATTGTGTTTCTTTGGCAGCCTTGTCTGCAACCACAGCTCACTTTGCCTGATCGCTCAGATTACTGCTCAGTGGTCATGGGGTTACTGATTGTGACCTTTATCAACTGAATGACTTGGATGCTGAAGCTAATTGATATAAAGGTCTTTATTCGTTACGAAAAACAGAAATTCTATTGGAGATGTTCTCTGTAAAATCCAATCACACAATAATCAAGATTATGTTTGTTTCAAATACAAAGACAACAATAAACAATTAACTACATATTTAATGGCTATAATTATCTAAGCTTTAACTATAGCTTCATCTGACCCATAACTTAGCTTAAGCATGTTGAGAGTAGACAAGTATCTTTGCAGAATTGCCTATTTACAATGGGAGCATATTGTAGTGGCCCACGCACCTCTGAATATTCAAATACTTTTCTGGGACACAATAATTCAAACGGGTGATCTAAAAGCTTCTGAGGACTGGGAACCCAGACACTCAACATTGCTGTTGTGTGAAAAAAAGAAACTGCGGTTGCTGGTTTACAAGCAAAAACACAAAGTGCTGGAATAACTCAGCAGTCAGGAAGCATCTCTGAAGGACATGGATAGATGATGTTTCGAATGCAATTATTAATTGGTGGATAATGATCCTTACAATTGTAAGTCAGGGATTCAGGAAGAGAGAAGGAATGGATGATGTTTTGGGTCTAGACCCTTCTTCAGACTGGAGTAATCACACAGGGGATGTTGCAGATCTTTCATTGGAACGAGGAGAACTTCTTCAAAGTATGCATACCTTGAGGAGATTTCGCAGTGTAGCGGCCAACATGTGTAGGAAGGAACTGCAGATGCTGGTTTAAACTGAAAATAGACACAGAATGCTGGAATAACGCAGTGGGACAGGCAGCATCTCTGGAGAGAAGGAATGGATGACTTTTCAGGACTATTTCTGTGTCAGGCATTAGAGGTCATTGTCCTGAAAAATCAACTTGAGTTTTAAAGAGAATGAAATAAATAAAACCACAGGGAATCAAAGTGGAAGGAATGTACTTGCAATGCTCAGAAGAATAAATAATCTGAGGATAAGATAACAAGCGGCAAAGTGCAAAGTAAAATAAGTTAGATATAGCTCCAAGGGCTAACGGAATTAAGGGATATGGGGAGAAAGCAGGAACAGGGTACTGATTCTGGATGATCAGCCATGATCATATTTAATGGCGGTGCTGGCTCAAAGGACCAAATGGCCCACCCTTTGTGGGAGGGGCGCCGTCCAATGGCTGCCTAGCCTGCAGCTGTCTGTTTTTTCGTCTCTTTGTCTTATTTTTAGTTAGTTTAGTGTTTTGGTTTGAGGAGTTCTAGCTTTTTATGTGTGGGGGAGGGGGGGGGCGAAGGGGGAAACTAATTTTCAGGGTCCCTACCTGGTCGGAGATGCAGCTTTTCTCCGGGCTGCAGCTTCGACCCGTCCCAGCGGCCTACCAGCGGGCCTGGAGCGGCGTCTCCTGAGGGGACTGGAGCTTCGGCATCGGCGGCGGCGGCGGCACCGGCTCAGCAGCGGCGACGGCACCGGCTCAGCGGCGACGGCACCGGCTCAGCGGCGACGGCACCGGCTCAACACCGGCGACGGCACCGGCTCAGCGGCGACGGCACCGGCTCAGCAGTGGCGGCAGGGGTGCCGGTTCGGCATCGGCGGCGGAGCTGCGCGTCTCGAGCAAGGAGGCCCGACTATGGGTGGACATGGGGATGGGACTGGACTTTGTGCCTTTCCCCACAATGGGAACCATTGTGGGGGGATGTTTTGATGTATCTATCTGAAACTATCTATTACTGTTATGTTGTATTCTTTTTTTATGTGCTGCATGGCAAAAAGAATTTCACTACACCGAAAGGTGTATGTGACAAAATAAATTTGAAATCTTGAAATCTTGCACCTATTTTCAATGTTTCTATGTCTCTATGTTTCTATGTTTCTATATTGCTATGTTTCTAAGTTTCTATGTTTCTAAGTTGAAAGTCATTGTGGAATCAAACAAAATGTGCCAGAATAGCTACAAGGAAGACAGACTTACGTTTGCATAAGCTATTTTGGGACTTTTCAAAGTTAAGCACTTCTTAAAATATAGTCACTGCTCTAATGTGGGAAATCCAATTTACACAAACTAGCTCCCATTATCATGATGCAAGTGACCTGTTTTTAAGTGATGTTAATTAGTTACAGAGCCATACTGGCCCTACGGCCCAACTTGCCCACACCGACTTGCCTGCTTTTGGCCCATATTTCTCTAAACCTCTCCTATCCATTTACCTGTCTAATTGCTTCCAAAACGTTCTGATAGTCCCTGCCTCATCTACCTCCTCCAGCATACACCAATCATTCTATGCGTGAAAAAGTTACCCCTCAGATCCCTATAAGATCCCCCTTCATCTTAAAGCTACACACCCTGGTTCTCGATTCACCTACTCTAGGCAAGAGACTCTGTGCATCTACCCAATCTAATCCTCTCATGATTTTATACACCTCTATAAGATCACCCCTCATCCTCCTGCGCTCCAAACAATAGTGTCGCAGCCTATTCAACCTCTCCCTATAGCTCACACCCTCAAATCCTGGCAACATCATGTTGTTAATTAAAGGCAAAATATTGATTGTGATAATAAGGATAACTACTCAACTCTTCTTCAAAGTAGCGCCACAAGATATGTAGCATCATAGTTTCACACCTCATCCAAAAGATGGCTCTTCTAATGGTGTGGCACCCCATTCAGACCTACACTGGTATGTTACACTTCCTTGTTTCACCTCTTTGTGTCCAACTGTATGGGATTGAAACCTAAACTTCCACTGTGATATGAGTTGTGAACTCAGCCAAAGCTGACAGGGATTTATAGATTTAAGTCGGGCACAGTTCTTGAACATCATAATTATGTAAATGATAAACATTGATAGATTGAGTTGATTAAAATATATAGCATGGAAACAGGGCCCTTGGCCCATCGAGTCCACGCCGACCATCGATCACCCACTCACTGTTTCTAACAAAGATTTATTAAATTCTCCTTTGAAGAGAAATCATGAGCTAACTTCAAGTAACCCCTGCGTGCCCTTCCTCTTCATCCCTCTCCCACCTGTCGTTCTAGCTTCGCAGTTGTCTTGTTGAGTCTCATTGTCTGTAACTCATTTTCACCTAGCCCATAGCCAACAATGGCATGTTTCCTTTATCATCATTATTTTTTTGCATATCTTTCACTCATTTGTTCTACTGTATATCTCTCAATATTACTGTCTATATCTCTCATTTCCCTTTTCCCTGACTCTCAGTCTGAAGAAAGGTCTTGACCCAAAATGTCACCTTTACATTCTCTCCAGAGATGCTGCCTGACCCACTGAATTACTCCAGCTTTTTGTGTCTATCTTGGGCTAATTGGAACTCTCCCTATCCACTAGAAAATCCCAGGGATACACTAAAGGGCCTGTCCCACTTGTCCGCCATTTGCGCATCACGCCGATGGCGCGAAGATTTTGTACATACCAAAATCCTGGGGAGCCGCACGCGATCGCGTGTCACTGCCTATGTCATCATGCACCATGCGCGCATCACGTGCGTGTCACGACATGCGCGTCGTGTGTCGTGACGCGTAAATGATGTAGTGTAAATTACGCGCAAATGACGGCCAAGTGGGAGAGGCCCTTTACTGTTCTCTGATCGTTCCTTAAAGCTGTATTATTTTTGTTGAAGATCCAGCTGAGTTTCCACTTAGCGATGACCTGCAGTATGTTGATGCTGTGAACATAGCCATGGAAATGCCATTGAATGTTAAGTGAAGACAGGAAGGTTTTCTCTTTTGGGAGATATTCATTGCCTGCCACCTCTGTGGCATGAATGTCACATTCACTCCTCAGTCCATGCTTGAATACTGTTTAGATCTCGCATGCAATGTTTTATTTACTGAGGAGTCGCCAAGGGAAATGAATATGGTTCAGTTATCAGCAAATATCCCAACCTACCTTATAGTGGATGACAATAGACAATAGACAATAGATAATAGGTGCAGGAGTAGGCCATTCGGCCCTACGAGCCAGCACTGCCAGTCTATGTGATCATGGCTGATCGTGATCACATGATGGAAGGTCATTGATGAAATGACTGTAGATAGTTGGACCAAAGACCTGAGGAACTACGGGCAAGTCATCAGGCTCTGACAACCATAACCAGCTTCCACTTATTGGAATGCTTTTCCCTTGATGTCCATTGACTCCAGTTGATCACGGCTCTCTGATGCCATACTCAATTGTCAGGGATGGTCATACTCACTTTTTACTTTACTTTAGGCTTTAGAGATACAGCATGGAATCAGGCACTTTGGCCCACCGTGTCCTTGCTGACCAGCGATCATCCCGTACAATAATTCACACACACTAGGGACAATTGTTTTTACAATTTACCTAACTTAATAGGTCAATTAACCTACAAACCTGTACGTCTTTGGAGTGTGGGAGGAAACCGGAGCATCCGGAGAAAACCCATATGGTCACAGGAAGAACGTGCAAACTCTGTACAAACAGCACCCGTAGTCAGGATCAAAACTGAGTCTCTGGTGCTGTAAGGCAGCAACTCTACTGCTGTGCCAAAAGGCCACTGCACCATTGTGCCACCCACTTCGTATCTGGAATTCAGCATTTTGGTTATGATTAAACCAGGCATCAGTGACCTGTTTACTAATGAGTAAAGGGCCTGTCCCACGTGGGCGTCATTTGCGCGTCACGCAGATAGCATGCAAAGATTTTGTGAATCACAAAATCCTGTGGCGCCCGCATGCGACCGCGCATCACTGCCTACGTCACCACGCCTCACCACGCACCATGCGCACGTAATGCACGCCATGCGCGTATCACGTGCTCATCACGACCCGCGCGTCATGCGTCGTGACGTGTAAATTATGGCACGTAAGTGACGTGCAAATGACGCCCAAGTGGGACAGGCTGTTAAGTGATATGTGAGGTCTGGGCTGGGTAGCCCTAGTGGAAACTAAACCAGGCATCAGTGACGTGGTTAAGTGAGTAAGTGACATCTTCCATCTCTCTGATGATGCTTTAGAGTAACTTATTAGCTGATAAATAACAGAATTTGATTTGCCTTGTAGTTCGGTATAAAAGGCTGGAGTAACTCAGCAGGTCAGACAGCATCTCTGGAGAAAAGGAATAGGTGACTTTTCGGGTCGAAACCTTTGTTCAGACTGAGAATCAGGTGAATGGGAAACGAGAGGTACAGTTGGTGATGTAGAGAGAAATGGAACAAATGAATGAAAGTTATGCAAAGAAGTAACAATGATAAAGAAAACCGGTCATTGTTGTGGGCCTGTCCCACTAGGTGATTTTTTAGGCGACTGCTGGCGACTGTCATAGTCGCAGCAGGTCGCCGAAAAACCGGCAACTGGACTAATGGGCCGGTCCCACTTAGACGATTTTTTAGGCGACTGCCGGCAACTACGACAATGGAATTCACCGAAATCAGCACCGGCGACAAGCTACGTCTCCTGGCGACAAACTACGTCAACCTGGCGGCAACCTACGACAACACCTACGTCAGGAGAAAGCAAGCTGCGACAAGCCCACCATCGCCGACTGTCCCTGAAATGTTTTGAACATTTCCAAATCCAGCGGCGACCAGAAAAACTCTACAACTCTTTGGGCGACTGAGGAGACTCCTCATGACCAGACAGGCGACACCCCGGCGACCATGTGGCGACAGCCTAGTCGGCAGCAGTCACCTAAAACATCGCCTAAGTGGGACAGGCCCTTAGCTGTTAGGTAAAAACGATTGGAGACTCAATAAGTCGACTTTGAAGCTGGTGCGACTTGGGTGGGGTAGGGATGGAGTGGGCACTTCAAGTTGGAGAAATCAATATTGCCTCGTGCTCTGTGCATGGAGTACACTTGGGCAATCTTCCATATTGACAAGTAGTATTGGAACAGTGCTGAGACATCGCAGCCAGTGATACAACTCATTCTGGGATGCACATCTGTAGTTCTGCAGCTGCCATGTTGGCTAGTCCCATAGCCTTTCCAATACTTTCATAATCCATTACTCACATGTACCAATATGATCGATTGGAATGTGATTGAGAAATAGTGATTTTGCAACATCAACACCATAATGGCACTTAGAGAGAATATTCCAGGGGAAATGTAAAATAGGACCATACTGTATGTGTGGATTTAAAAATAAAAATAAATGTGTGGATGCAAAAATAAGAGATGATAGCTTAGATGGGATTATATGGTGGGGTGGAGTTATTACAATAAGGACAGGAGCTACAGAAAGGACAGATGTACTGCAGTCAACCAGAAAGTTACTCCAGTCACCAAAAGTGACTTGTGTGTAAGACCATGAGAGGATTAGGTAGGGTAAATGCACAGTCGTTTACCCAGAGCTGGGAATCAAGAACCAGAGGACATAGATTTAAGGTGGGGGGGGGGGGGGGGGGGGGGGGAAGATTTAATTGGAACCTGAGGGGCAACGTTTTTACACAAAGGGTGATAGGTATATGGAACGGGCTGCCAGAGGAGGTAGTTGAGGCAGGTATTATCACAATGTTTAAGAAACCTTTGGACAGGTACATGGATAGGATAGGGTTTGGGTTGAGTTTAATTTATTGTCAAGTGCAACAAGGCACAATGAAAAGCTTTTGTTGTATGCTGACCAGTCAAGTATGGAGGGTTTCGGCCGAAACGTTGCCTATTTCCTTCGCTCCATAGATGCTGCTGCACCCGCTGAGTTTCTCCAGCTTTTTTGTGTACCTTCAAGTATGGAGGGATATGGGCCAAATGCAGGCAGGTGGGGCTGTTGTAGATGGAGCAAGTTGATTGTTGTGGGCAAGTTGGGCTGGTTTCCACGCTGTATGACTCTCTATGACTCTAGGAACTGGTCATCCACCAACAGATATTAACAGCTGGACTATTTAAATTGTAACTGCAGCTAGGGGATTGAATCGATTCATCTTATGGAAGTCGTATTTCACAAGATTTTTAATCTGATTTTGGATGATCAGCCATGATCATATTGAATGGCAGTGCAGGTTCGAAGGGCCGAATGGCCTACATCTATTTTCTATGTATCTAACAGATTCACAATCAGAATGATAGTGTATTCATTGTGCACTGAGCTGTATTTGTTGCATAAGGGACAGAAAAAAACAAAGTATCCCAACGTTAAATATTGCAATCGGTTTCTGTGATCTCTCAATCGCAAGTAAAGAGATTTTGTTGTGAAATAAGATTATTATTGTTGCTGAAAAATACCTGGTTGGAATTTTGCACAGATGGTGTTGATTTAACAATCACAATGAATGTAGCGGGCAGGAAGAGAAACTGATCCAAATGCATTGGTCATGGGCTTGCTTTGGTCTGTTTATTGAATGTTTTTGTAGTGTTATTTAATGTGCATGCATTCCTGCTGCAGGCAAGCTGTGATGCATCACTCATTACATCATGGTCGATGCCCTGGCTTGGTTTTTTATTATAGAATGAGTCACATAGCAAGCCACGGGGTTGCGGATTGTGCTGGTGTCTATATCTCTGCTGCTGCTGATAGATTATGCCAAATAATGCATGTTGTTATGCATTCATTCCATCGAACATGAATGTGGTGCAACATAACACCATATCCAACGTTGAAGATTTTAGATGCAGTCACCACAGAGACTCTGGTCGTGTGGTAGCCCTTCCATCAGCGTTCTCATGGACAGGCGCATTTGTCTTGATGGATAGAGAATTTCCAAGTTGTTTATGTTTATATTAGTTCAGTTGTTGTCTGCGTTGACCAAAACAGAGCTGCCATTGAGTGGCTTGTCAATGGACATTGAAGTCTCCACTCAGCAGACCTTCTTGGCGTCTTCTCAGTGTTGTTCAGCATAAGGGAGCATTGATTACTCATATAGTCATAGAGTGATACAGTGTGGAAACAGGCCCTTCAGCCCAACTTTCCCACACCGGCCAACATGTCCCAGCTACACTAGTTCCACCTGCCAGCATTTGGTCCACATCCCTCCAAACCTGTCCTATCCGTGTACCTGTCTAAACGTTTGTAGAGTCCCAGCCTCAACTACCTCGTCTGGCAGCTTGTTCCATACACCTACCGCCCTTTGTGTGAAAAAGTTACCCCACAGATTCCTATTAAAACTTTTCCCCTTCACCTTAAACCTATGTCCTCTGGTCCTTGATTCCCATACCTTGGGCAAGAGACTGTGCATCTACCCGATCTATTCCTCTCATAATCGTATACATAATTCTCTCAGATTCATTAGCTGAGGGTGGAGAGGTCCATGTTGGTCCTTACCCATGTTTGACCTAATATCATGAGCCTTCATAGCTCTGGCGTCGATGTGGAGGATTCCCAGGGCTGCTCTGTATCTCTGTGCCATACTTTCAGGTGAGTCATTCCTGCTGTTCCTTTATCATAGTATTTAAAATACAGCTGAGTGGCTTGTTAAGCTACTGTAGGTCTTGAGTCATATATGGACCATACCCAGTAAGGACTGCAGATTTCATCCACTGAAAGGCACTATTGAACTAGATGGGATTTTATCCATCGGTTTCACTGTCATCCTTATAGCACCTTGTCTGAAAGGTACAATTGGTTGATCTAAATTACATCAAGCATAGTTAAGCTTTTACGTTTCAGATTACTAACATACATTTCACACTTTCTATGATGGGATTTGAACCCGCGTCTTTTGGGGTTCAAATCCCTTAGCCACTGCACCACAATTTAATTCCTGGCAGCCATCAGTGTCCTTGGGACCGAAGATAGATCCAAAATGCTGGAGTAACTCAGCGGGACAGGCAGCATCTTTGGAGAGAAGGAATGGGTGACGTTTCGGGCCGAGACCCTTCTTCAGACTGATTGGGCCGTTGCATGTTCCAAGCCAGTGGGCATTTGAAAATGGATTATAGCACCAGGAAGGGCATGAATACTCTCCATGGATTCTTCAGCGTGGCAATGTTCATGGCAGTGCACATGGGAGTCATGAGCTGGAGGAGATGGATAGCCAAGGCCACGGGTATCCATGGCGATGGGTTTGGAGAGGAAGCTAGGTGGAAGATTGCCAGGGGGAGGGAGCATAAAGTTAAACATGGCCAGGGTATTTCCTGGTCCCCACAGTCCCACAGCCAACCCCCTTTCTTGCAGGTGATCCCTGGGCTGGCTTCCTTCAGCAGCTCATTATGACCATGACTGCCTCAGAGAGAGCCCGTCAGAGGGAAAGAACTTCGGCCAGGCCTGGGCTCCTCCTATGCATGTGCAGGAAAGATCTGCAGATGCTGGTGTAATCAAAAGTAGACACAAAATGATGGAGTAACTCAGCGGAACAGGCAGCATCTCTGGAGAGAAGGAATGGGTGACGTTTCGGGTCAAGACCCTTTTTCAGTCTGAAGAATGGTCTCGATCCGAAACATCACCCATTCCTTCTCTCCAGAGATGCTGCCTGTCCCGCTGAGTTGCTCCAGCATTTTGTGTTTACCCTGTCATTTTGAATGCCCAGGTATCCAGTAGGGACCTGCTTTACCACACTACCTTCTCAACAGAAGGGAATTAATCAGAAGAATAGCTGACAGTGAGAGAATGATGGATCGAAAAGCATGGTCGAAGAAAAAGCTTGAGTGTGGTAGGTGAGGCAATGCAAGATCAGAGCCCTGTAACTCCCTGGATTAAACCTGAGAAGGCGTGAGTGTGCTTAATGGAAAGGAATTACCTTAAACAAGGGAATATGACACCAATTGCATTAAAACGAATGGAAACTTTTATATGAGAAAATACATTTGCAAAAAGTACAAAAACTAAATTGGGAATGAGTACTGACGTGAGCAAAGGACTTCAAGTAGAATCATCAACCGAAGCTGAATTATTGTGTTGGGATGGTGACAGATGCTGGCTCCATGCCACAGCTGGCTGTGGAAAATGAAGGGCTGCCAAGAGTTACAATGAAATTGAAGCTGGAAGTTTCAGTGCCAGTGAATGATGAGCCAAGTATCAGCACTGTTGACAAAAGGTGAGCCAGAGGCTGGCTTGTGTTGGACCCTGAGCCAAAGGTCTGGGATTGTCACGGGAACAGCGATAGTCATGGGGGTTAACCTAACTGCTGGATAGTTCAGGATTACTCAGTCAGAAGCTGAGCAGTTGCTGGACATTTAAGCAGCCATTAAATACTAAACCATGCAAATACTGTAGCAGACAACTCTATTTAATCTGATGTATACCAATGATTTTATTAGGAAAAGCCTAATCTAACTTTTGCCATCCTGGCCAATCATAACACAGACTTCCAATCAATGCCCAAAATGGCCAACAGGACTGTTCCTTTGCATGAAAATCAGGCATTTGTAGGAAAACAAATAACAGAATCACTAATACTATTTGGGTTTTCATATAGAAAGGCAGAGAATTAGCAGCAGATTATAAAATATTTTCGGCATTGAGGGTTCAAAAGTTTTAAAAACTTAATAACCGAACATGATCAGCTACTTGTGTAAGAAGGAACTGCAGATGCTGGTTTAAACCAAAGATAGACACAAAACGGTGGAGTAACTCAGCGGGTCAAACAGCATCTGTGGAGAGAAGGAATGGGTGACGTTTCAGGTCGAGTCTGAAGAAGGGTCACGACCCGGAATGTCACCTATTCCTTTTCTCCAGAGATGCTGTCTGGCCCACTGAGCTACTCCAGCTATTTGTGTCTATCTATGATCAGGTATTTGTTAGTGGATTTTAGGATCCCCGCTCTGGGTTCCCCGTGGAAGTGACATGTACGTAAATATGGATGTTGAGCATGCACATTGAACTAAAACAAGGGGTAATGACGTTCTAGCTGATACCCACATTATGTGGTACAAAAGAGGTCAGTGAATAGACGCAAAAAGCTGGATTAACTCTGCGGGACAGGCAACATCTCTATAGAGAAGGAATGGGTGACGCTTAGGGTTGAGACCCTACTTCAGACTGCAGAAGGGCCTTGACCCGAAGCGTCACCCATTCCTTCTTTCCAGGGATGCTGCCTGTCTCGCTAAGTTACTCCAGGTTTTTGTGACCATCTGTGGTTTAAACCAGCATCTGCAGCCTCAATAACCAAAGCCAGTCATTCTTGGAGTGCTGGTACCTATGTCAGTGTAAGTTCCTTCTCTCCATAGATGCTGCCTCACCCCATGAGTTACTCCAGCAATTTGTGTCTACCTTCAGTGTAAGTTAAACGGCCCGACCCTACTGGGTCACAGCTGGGGAATTTGATTCATCCATCTTCCTCAAGCCAGTCTCCTTTATAACCTTTTCATTGTGTGGTATCCACTGACGGGTCACCTAATCTCCTTGATTGATCATCAATTCCCTCACCCCACTAATCATTTCCTTAATCTCTCAGATCATCTACTCAACCCACCTCGTTTCCCCATCTGCACGCATTTGTCACCTTGTCGTGGTGGAGAAGCTTGTGTGGACCTGAGATCCTGAGAGCGAAGCCGTCTGGAGCTATGCTCCTGGTAGGGCCATCCATGGCGGTAAGGTTGAGGGGGAGATCTCTGGCAAAGAGACCTCGGCGGTGGAACAGGTGGAGGACGATGGCTGACGTTAGTGGAGTATCACAACGGCTGGGAAGGCGGATGAAGGCTGCAGCAAAAAAGGGTCTCTGGTCGTCTTGGACTCCACGCCACTGGATCCTGACCCAGATCTGTCAAGGATCGTGGGGTGGCTGTCTGTGCACCAGTCTCCCCACGTTAAACAAAGCAACGCACAGGCATCCTCCATGGAGGGTTATGGTCTGAGTGCAGGTAGATGGGACTAGGGGAGAATAAGTGTTCGGCATGGACTAGAAGGGCCGAGATGGCCTGTTTCCATGCTGTAATTGTTATATGGCTATATGGTTATACGGTTATATAGGGAATAGCACCCTGGAGACACCCATGGTCATCCATGACCGAAGGGGGCCTAAAAAAAAACGAATTTGTCAATTCCATAGTCCTTACAGTCGATCCATCCCCATTCTACCTCTGCTTCGCCGCTGATTGTCATCCCCTCTTTCCCACCTTCCCACCTGCTATTCCTGACAACACACCTAAAATTGCGTTCCTGGTCCTCACAGATGTTCGCACTTTGACCCACTAATCCTAATGTAGTAGCAATGTTACAAAATTTTGAGATTTTAAAAATCAAGTCTGTAATTTATCCCATCAGATAAAGCATAAAAATAAGTTTAATTTGACACCTAATTCACTTTCATATCTCAAGTATTTAAAAAGTTATGGCCATTTTCATACTGGGAAATGAGCATCTTGTTCCCTATTGATTTTCTATGGACATAACAAAAAAGCTGTGATCGTGAACAGTCAAAAGCCCATAACTTTCTTAAAAATTAAGAGAACTGAATGAAATTTTCAGTTATCATAGATTGAAGCATTCTGAAACAAATATAAAATAATCTCACTTGGATGACCTGAAATTAAAGCATATAATTAGTTAGTTACCTAATTGTAGCTAATTTCAGACTTCAATTACTAGATCTAAACATCTATCCATTTCTTAATAAATGATTAACATTTTTAAATAGCCTAAATGTCCAAATAATATTCACAAATAATTCACAATAAAACATGATTTTTAAATCTCATTTACATTAATTTATAGGCCAAATGGAAGGAATTTAGTGTTTAATTGCTGTAAATAAATGCCCATTTAAATCAGCTTTCCAGTGGGTCCCTGTGGAACGCGCTGGTTTAGAACGTTCACATTGCGGTAGATTTGTGCCCCAAATGCCGAGAAAAATACTGCGCGATATAATGGGCCCAAATTGAGCTACTCGCAATATTAAACTTAGTATAAAGGGATCTTTAGAAGCCCTTTTTAATGTAAAAATATACAACCTAACTTCTGCTGTTTGCTTTATGAGACCCTGCGGTTGCTGGCGGTCGCGGGTTTAGAGATTGATTTTTAAACTACTATAACTATTATTCAAGGCCTTTAAACCTAATAATAGCTTTTGCGACGGGGTCTTCCAGCGATTTTTCGTTAATAATTAACTAGGCTGAACATTTTCGATTGGAACAGCTTAGAGAAAATCGCGTTTTAAACCCGCCCCCTCTAAACGGCGCCAAAATCGCGCACACCCTCAGCAGCAGATCTTCAACGACGCTTCAGGTAGGCTTTGCAACATACCTAAATGTAGCCCCTCAATTCTTCAAAATGATATATGTTTGGGAAAGAATGGTCTTAGTGTGTAAATGTGAATAAATATGCACAAATAAGCACACAGTAAAATGGACAGTAGAGCCTTGCAAACAAAAAACTGGCGCACTGCCCGAACACTACTTCAGCACATGATTTTATACACTGAGTTTCTAGCCCATTTCTGCTAATGTTTTTCAAGTGGATAATGACCTGTTATAGCTGTAGAAAAGTACACATTTGTCCAACCAACCAAAGTGTTCAGAGTTACAAGAGAAAATGTGCCAAGGTTTACCCTTGTTCACATTTTTATGAGTTTCACACGCCACCAGATGTATTCAGGTCTGCATTCTGTGGCTGCCTATCCTCTTAAAAAGTTCAGAAGCTCACTGCGTGCAAGTGTGTTGTACAGACATCAGTTCCAGAGGATGTGTGGCCGAGAACAAAATGGGCAGCAGCTTAATAGTGAGTGATGCAGCGGAATGCACACATCAATAAATTTGGTTTCCTTGTTGGTCTTTATATTCTTGAGATGATCTACCACAACCAGAGAGCTGCGCTGAACTACTATCTACCTCTTTAATAACCCTCGGACTATACTTGATAGAAATTAGCTGGCTTCACCTTGCACTAAACGTTATTCCCTTATCATGTATCTGTACATTGTAAATGGATTGATTGTAATCATGTATTGTTTTTTCCGCAACAAAAGCTTTTCACTGTACCTCGCACTCAGTACACGTGACAATAAACTAAACTGAAACTGAAACATTGTCCTAGAAACGGCATGGAAATATGCTTTTCAGCCCAATGTTTCTATGCAGGGCAAGATACCTCATCTAAGTTAATCCCATTTCCCTACATTTGGCCCATATCCTTCTAAACCTTACCTATCCTTGTACCTGTCCAGATATCTTTCAAATGTTCTTATAATACCTGCCTCAAGTACTTCCTCTGGTAGCTCATTCTATATACTCACCACCCTTTGTACAAATAGGTTTCCCCTTAGGTTCTAATGAAAACCTACAAACCTATACGTCTTTGGGGTGTGAGAGGAAACCAAAGATCTCAGAGAAAACCCACACAGGTCAGAGGAACGTAGAAATTCTGTACAGACAACACCAATATTTAGGAGCAATCCTGGGTCTCTGGCGCTTTCATGGGCCTGTCACGCTTATGCGATTTTTCAGGCGACTTTTAAGTCGCCGGCAGTCGCCTGAAAAACTGGCGACTCTCAGAGTGCAACACACACACACACATCGCTTCCTTCACCAGCCCGTTATGCAGGCGAGGGACAGGGCAAGCGGGGGGGAGCGCTGCCTGAGTGAAATTCACACGGTGCAAAGCCAATGTGATACAGACACACACCGCGATGAACAGGAAGGTTGGCGCTGTAATTAAGATGGTGAAAGCACAGTGTACGGGAAGGGTCACGTAAGTCCTTTAAAAGAGGGGGGGGGGATGGGGGGGAGAGGGGGGAAGGGGGAAAAGGGGGGAGAAGGAGTGGAGACAACGTTTTAGAACCCAGAGACACACGGCTGTGAAGCTCGGCGGACATTAACATTACCGGTCGGTTATCCTTTGGAACTGAAAACTACTGCTTACGTTTTTTTTCTCCCAATGAGCCAATGAAATTCACCGGTCAGCACCGGCTACAACCTACGAGAACCTTCGACCTCCTGGCAACCCACTAGGACCTCCTGGCCACCCACCCACGGCACGAGAATTCTCGCTACTCTCCATGGCGGCTTCATTCTGGTCGCCGCTAATTTTTCAACATGTCCCAACATCATGGAACAATGAAAGTATTTGAGCCAACATGAGCAGTGAGCTGAGGTTTGTGATGTTGGCAGGACATCAGAAATTATTACTTTACTTTATTACATTATATTGACATGTGACATTAGACTCTTTGTTCTGCATTCACAAATATGCAAAGAATCGTCACGTGTAGGGCGTTGACAAAGTTGCAAAGTATTCCATTTAGTCCCCAATGGTCCTCCTTTGTTCCCAGTGGCTCCCCCACACCGGATCCCCCTTAGTTCTCGGCGCCTCCTCGCCACCCCCCAAGCTGGGTCACCCTTTGTTCTCTCAGTGCCCCTCCCCACCATGCTGGGTCCCCCTGTGTTTTCTCGGCGGCTCCCCATCGCCGGGTCCCCCTTTCTGCGGCCGCAAGACGTGAGTGTGATGGCGGACTTCCACGGGGCTGAAGGCCAGAGTTGGGGTGATCTGGCCCGACAGTCTATTAACCAGCAATGTCCACCTTGACCTCCAACTACCAGGTGCAAGGAGTTTTTGGAATTCCGTGCCACAGAGATAATAATAATAATAATGGATGGGATTTATATAGCGCCTTTCTAATACTCAAGGCGCTTTACATCGCATTATTCATTCACTCCTCAGTCACACTCGGTGGTGGTAAGCTACTTCTGTAGCCACAGCTGCCCTGGGGCAGACTGACGGAAGCGTGGCTGCCAATCTGCGACTACGGCCCCTCCGACCACCACCAATCACTCACACACATTCACACACATTCACACACAGGCAAAGGTGGGTGAAGTGTCTTGCCCAAGGACACAACGACAGTATGCACTCCAAGCGGGATTCGAACCGGCTACCTTCCGGTTGCCAGCCGAACACTTAGCCCATTGTGCCATCTGTCGTGAGGATAACTCAGATGGTGGAAGAATATTTCAAAAATGCTCGACACATCCCCCCCAACATGGCACAATCTTCACTGACTGTAGAATTATTTGTCCAGAAATTCAATTCCGCTATGATCTGCCAGTGCTTATTGTCCCTGCCTAGAATGCTGGCACTCTACACAAATATCCCAATGGCAATGTCTTTATTCGAACCATCGTGATCATCCTGGGTATGATACTTAGTTACATGACAGGGCCAGAATACTAAACAATCATGTCCAAACCTCTCAAGTGGGTTGGAGGGTTAATTGGCCACTGTACATTTCCCAGTATCTGTCAGCCAGTGGAAGAATGTAAGGAGAATTGATTGGGATAGTGAAGCGAATAAAACAAGATTAATATAAATGGGTGATACAAGTAACTGCAGATGCTGGTTTACAAAAAAAAGACAGAAATGCTTCACTAATTCAAAAGGCAGCATCTCTGGAGAACATGAAGAGGTGACACATCGAGTTGGGACCTTTCGTCAAACAGAAGAACGCACCCGACCTGAAACGTCACCTATCTATGCCCTCTGGAGATTCTGTCTTTTGCTTGGGCAATAATCAGTATGAATATTGACTTCTCTAATTTCAAGTAATCCTTATTTTCCCTCTCTCCCCATCCCTCCCCATCCTAGTTCTCCGACCTCTCTGACTATCCTCCTGATTAAATTTTATCTCTGTTTGCTTCGTTGTCACCTGCCCCGCACGAACAATGATCTATTCAACATTTTCCTGGAACTGCATCCCCTTTGATGTCTCATTTTCACACCTTACCCTTCCTTATCTCTGTGGCTCCCTCTCCCCTGACTCTAAGTCTGAAGAAGGGTCTCGACCCAAAAAAACGTCACCCATTCCTTCCATCCAGAGATGCTGCCTGTCCCGCCAAGTTATTCCAGCATTGTGTGTCTGTCTTTGGTGTAAACCAGCATCTGCAGGTCCTTCCTACACTGTCTGAACTGCTGACTTACTATAGCACTTTCTATAATATAAATGAGTGTTTGATGGTTGTATGCACTCTGTGGGCCATAGGGCCTGCTACTAAGCCATATAACTCTTCATTAATCCCATTTCCCTCTACATTCCCACCCACGTCCACTGGTTTCTACCTTACAATTACATACTGGGGCAATTTAGAAGCCAATTAATCAATTAACTTACACATCTTTGGACGTGAGAGAAAACCCAAGGGTCAGGAGGAAGGCGATACACTGTAAGCTCCACACAGACAGCATCTGAGGTTAGGATTAAATCGGGGTGAGGCAGCAGCTCCAGCAACCTCACCACTTGAGCAAATCGAACAACAGAAATTAATATATACTTTCCCACTATTTCAGAACAGGCTCAAGGGTGGTCTATTCCGGCTCCTTACTTGCATATTCACACATTCAAATGGAAGACAGCCCAGTTATGTAACAGGATATCCCATGTCCAAGTGTACATGTGCTCTTTGCATAGAACTGCAGATGCTGGTTTACACTGAAGATTGACACAAAATGCTGGAGTAACGTAGTGGGACAGGCAGCATCTCTGGATAAAAGGAACGGATGACGTTTCAGGTTGAGAGTCGTATTCAGACTGAAGAAGGTTCTCGACCCGAAAAGTCACACATTCCTTCTCTCCAGAGACGCTGCCTGTCCCACTGAGTTACTCCAGCATTTTGTGCCTGTGTTCTTTGGATTGGTTCATAGGGTTTATCAATTGCCTATGACAAATTCAACCAACCTTCCAGGGTATAAATAACAAGATGCCATTACTGATTGTAGGTTGGATTTTGTTTTTGTTCACCTTTTGGTTTAGAGAAGGCAAACTCCCACATTGCATTGTGCAAAATAGCAACTAGACTTTTATTCTGCTCAGACATGGTAACAGAACTAGCTCTCTGTACCACGCAGCAAAGACCAGCCTTTAATCCAGCGATCTAAAGATCTTTGTGGACTTTGAAGTCTCCGTTTTTGTTATATTTGATATTCTATTATAAATTCCGTTCCAAACGATGTTGACACTGGTAATGAATATACAGGTCAGAATAATTTAACATTCTCCACTGAATTAGCCTCAATAGACAAACTAATTATTTTCTAGAAACCATAATTATTTTCCAGCAGTCTTCAATAAAGCAATGATGTGCTTATGGGAGCATAATGTATTTTATTAAGGTATAGTGTTAGAAATGATTCAATTAAAAATCAAAAAAGGCCATAATTTTCCCAGTGAGTATAGTACTGCTGTTCAATCATATCTTCTTCCCGATGAGTATTGAATTAGTTTTCTATTGTACAATGTATCTTCCTTCTCTATTTATGATAATTATTCTGTATAGGTAAAACACGAATACAATAAAGATGTATCTTGATATTTTTGACAGATGTTCTCTAATTTTTGGGACATTGGAGATATAATTTTTCAATGATTTATGTGGGCTATGTATAAGGTTGCACGCTGACGTAGAAAGCAACCTTTTAAATATTATAATTGACAATTTAATCGTGAAATCCTCAAGGCTGTGTGCTCAGCCCGCTGTTGTTCACATTGCTCACACATGACTGTGCTGCCAGATTCAGGGACAGTAAGATCATAAAATTCGCGGATGACACAACAGTGGTGGGACTCATCAGCGGAGATGACGAATCAATGTACAGGGAGGAAGTAAAACAACTAGTGGACTGGTGCGGCAAAAATAATCTAGAATTAAATGTCGACAAAACGAAGGAGATGGTTGTCGACTTCAGGAGGGCGCAGCCAAAGCATACACCCCTCAACATCAGTGGCACCACAGTGGAGAGAGTGGAGAGCATAAAGTTCCTCGGTGTGCAAATTACAGACGGCCTCACCTGGTCCAGGAACACCACTTGGACCGTCAAACAGGCCCATCAGCGACTGCACTTCCTGAGGAAACTAAAACAGGCCTCACTCCCCACCAACATCCTCAGGACTTTCTACAGGGGTACGGTGGAGTCTGTACTCACCTACTGCATAAATATGTGGTACTCCACCTGCAACTGCTCGGACAGGAAGGCTCTGCAGAGGGTAGTGAGGGGAGCAGAGAGGATCATTGGCGTCTCCCTACCCTCGGTACAAGAACTGTTCCAGAGCCGCTGTCTGAAAAAAGCTCAGAGAATTGCTAAAGACAAACTGCACCCCCTCCACATACACCTGGATCTCCTGCCAAGAGATATCGAAGCATCAAAGCCCGGACTACAAGACTGCTAAACAGCTTCCTACCACAGGCTGTGAGGCTGCTAAACAGTCACTCTGTACTCACAGTCACTTGATTCTGCGGCTGGCACGGACACTTTAATAACTGGCACTGGCCACTTTTATAACTGGCACTGGCCACTCAAATCAGCTGCCCCGGACATTTATATGATTGGTTTATTGTATTTTAACATTGTGTTTTACCTGCTTTTAACTATTTATTTATACTGTTCCATCAGGGACTGGATTGTTTTTAGTGTAATTATGTGTGAAATGTTTTAAATTTCATGTGCGATGCTCCGCTATTCCCTGGGAAACGTCTTTTCATTTTGCACTGTACAACTGTTGCTTGCAAGATGACAATAAAGGTTGATTGATTGATTGATTGATTGAAATATCATTCACATATCACAGGTCAAGGTGCCTAATGTTGAAGGCAAAATTTGGATATGTTGACACAAACTGTTTTCTTTAACTTATCTTTTGCGATAGCCGTATTGTAGAATGATGATGCATCTTAGTGATATCGCCTACTGTAATAAATAACATGATGTGATCGAGCAATGACTCATGATATCAACATAAATTGCCAAAGATCTTCAGCGGAGCAACACTGATACACTAGGAGTAGAAGGTGTCTGGGTTCACTTTCTCTTCCAAAAGAGAAGATGTTCCCAAACCTGGTTGTTATAGTTTCCCAGCTCCTGTACCTTCTTCTTAATGGCAGGGGTTAAATGAGTGTGTGGCCAGTGTAGTGTGGGTTTCTGATGATGCTGGCTGCCTTTTTGAGGCAGTGACTCCGATAAATCCCTTCGATGGTGGGGAGATCAGAAAGTGTGATGGGCCAGGCAGAGTTCACCACCTTTTGCAGTCTTCTTCACACCTGGGCATTCAAGTTGCAGAACCAGGCCATGATGCAACCCGCCAACATGTTCTCTACTGTAAATCTGTGGAAGTTCAAGAGAATCCTCTCTGCCATACCAAATCTGACAATCCTGATCTTCTGAACTGGGTGAAGCCTGACAGACCTACCCACCTACTGGGGCTCAAATCCAAGATCAGGGCCAATACATTTATCAGCATTAAAGTGCAATGCATTTGAGTCTGGTCAGATTTTTGCTTTCTCAGTATTTTTATAATAAAAACTCTGGAGATCTGCAGTCTTAAACAGATGCTAAACAAAGCAAAATGCAGTCATATCCATGGCATTGGTACATTAATTTTATAATAAATGATATTATTAGGCAAATACTTTGGTGGCACACTGTAAGAATATTGCTTTGAACAGAGCCAAGAGAGTTACATCTTGACATCCATTTATCCTGATTTATTATCTTTATTGCCCGTGGCCCACTCGCACTTAACTCGCCACTTCAAACGGAGAAAAAAAATCAAGACAGAAAATAATTAAAGAAAAGCAAATAAAGGAAAAAAAAGGTAAAACGGGAAAAGTTGTGAAAATTATCTACAGAAATGCAGAAAGGAAAAATCTTGGTCAGAAATTGAAATACCTGAGTGGGAAGAGCAAATTTACGACAATATAATTGTTGTATTGTATTTATTTGTGCCCTCATTTCACATGACTCATTGCAAGCTTCATATATGTATATGTTTGAAAAATATATATATGAGGCTAGTATGTAGTTCCTAAATATTTGCCCGAGGTACATCATGAACAAAATACACAAGACGAATAGATGGCACAAGACACTCCAGATAAAAACAGATGAACGTAAAAGAAAAAAGGTGGCTTCTTGTTTCCATTTATAATGGGGGATATTTCATTTTTAGTTTAGAGATACAGCACGGAAACAGGCCCTTCGGCCCACAGAGTCCGCACCGACCAGCGACCCCCCACATTAACACATTAGGGACAATTTACATTTATACCTACCTAATTAACCTACAAACCTGTATATCTTTGGAGAGTGGGAGGAAGCCGAAGATTTTGGAGAAAACCCACGTGGTCATGGGGAGAACGTAAAAACTTTGTACAGACAACTCCCGTAGTCGGGATCGAACCTGGGTCTCTGGCACTGCAAGCGCTGGATGGCAGCAACTCTACCGCTGTGCCACCGTGCCGGCCACACTGCCTGAACAAACCGTATTGATAACCCAACATATCCAATCTAACTCTACTGCCATAGCATCATCACCACAATGGTCTAAACACCCCCCCCCCCCCCCCCCCCCCCCCAAGAAGGCCCATCTCCACCATCTTTGGGCAACCAGGCTTATGAACCTAACTTTGCCAACAAGGTACAGGTATCCTGGGGCAAACAGAGCAATGATTGCAGAGTTCCAATTTGCCAGACTAGGGAGATTTTGAACAATACATATTCTAGTATTCACTCATTGCTTTGCAACCTCTGTGGAACAGAGGAGGTTAAAATAAGATGTTTTTGGAGGTGTTTAAACCCGTGAAGGGTTTAGATAAAGTAAATGATGAGAAACTATTTCTGCTGGCTATAGATCTGTAAGCAATGGCTACAACTTTGAGGAGATTGGCAGAAGAGCCAGAGGTGAAACGAAGTAAAACCTTTTTGTGGTTACAGTCCACAATGCTCCACTTGATATATTAATGGATGTGTGTTTGGTGGTACGTTTCAAAGCATATTGAGTCTGGAAGGCTGCAATTTGCCCAAATGAAATGTGTAGTTCTGTTCTATACTCTCAAATGTGTAACAGTGCAGGAGGCCACTGGCGGAGAGGCAGAGAAGAAGTGGGATTGAGATGGGGAATCAGAGTGGCAGGCAACCAGGAACTGAGAGAGACTTCTGTGGATTGAATGCTGCTGCTGCATGAAGCAACAATCCAGTCTGCCTGTGGTCTGAAGAAGGGTCTCGACCCGAAACGTCACCCACTCCTTCTCTCCAGAGATGCTGCCAGACCCGCTGAGTTACTCCAGCATTTTGTGTCTATCTGTGGTTTCTCAAATATGGGAGGGGGGAGGGGGGGGGGGGGGTGCACTGTGAACACCAAGCGCAGAATTTTAGATTGGGAGTGCATATAAATCATTGCTTTATTTCTGAAGTTGTTGGAGTCCTGAATGGTGGGCAGGGAGGATATAAAATGTCAGATGTTGAATTTTCGGTACTTGCATGGGAAAGTGACACAAGATGCAGTGGTTAGTGGGGGGGAAGTCATCTAATTGTCACATTGAGTTTATTTGTTCTCGCCCTAACACCGCTATTTCCTTTGCTCTATACATCCTTTCCCCGCCATCTCTCCCACTGAAAACTAGCTTGATTTTTTCTCTTTCCCAGTTCTGCTGGAGGGTCCCAGACCTGAAACGTTAACAGCTTGTCTTTCCAGAAACGCTGCCTGACCTGTTGAGTGTTCTCAGCATTTTTATTTTTATTTCATCTAATGTGAAAATGATTCAGTGCCCATCATGATAAACTTTCCCAACAAACCATAATACCAAAAGTCAACAAGGATAAAGGCAGAAATGCTATTTAATTGGGGTTAGTTACATAAAATGGATTAGTTACTCATTTGTCTTGTATGCATGACCATTTCCACCAGCCTATCTCTGAATGCTGCGGTCACGTTGAATATAGAAACAAGGAACTGTAGATGCTGGTTTACAAAAAAAAGACACAAAGTGCTGGAGAAACTCACCGGGCCAGACAGCATCTCTGGAGACCATGGATCGGTAACAATTTGGATCAGGACCCTTCTTCAGACCCTGATCACTAGCGCAGAAACAGTTCTCCCAAGGCAGAGGCGTCAGTGACCAAGGTTTAAGGTGAGGACCAAGATGTTTTGAGGGGTTCTGAGGAAGAATCTTTTCACCCAGATTGCAATCTTAAATGCACTGCCTGAGATGGTGACGGAAGCACATACTCATATAATATTTAAGTAGCATCTAAACGAGTACTTGAGTCACTAGAGCATAGAAATCTGGTCAATGTGTTTAGTCTAAATACGTAAAGACTTGTCAGTCCAGGATCAAGTGCTGATAAATAGGGTTGGAATAGATGGATTATTGATCATTGGCATGGTCAAGGGTCAAAGGGCCTAGTTCTGCACTTTATGACTATGACTGGGCCACTACATGTGCTCTGACACCAGGGTTCCACTCCATGTCTTTTTTAAAAGCTCAGCTATTGCAATCCATGCAGGATGTTATTTGAAAGCGGCATATAGCCACATAGCATGGAAACAGGTCCTTCGGCCCAACTCGTCCATGTTGACTGAGATACCCCATCTGAGCTATTCCCATTTGGCCAATATCCCTCTAAACATTCCTATCCCTGTACCTGACAAAGTGATTTTTAAATGCTGATTTAGTACCAGTCTCAACTACCTCCTCTGGCAGCTCTGCCCATGTACTGGCCACCATCTGAGTGGTATGGTGGCCCTCAGGCTTCTATTAAATTATACTCTTCTCACCTTAAACCTATCAGGAATCAAAGGAATCAAAGCGGTCACCTCTGGAGGGGCAAAGTCTCATGGCCCTCTGCATTTACCAAGGAAGACAGTAGGACAGAGGAACATGGGGCAGCCAATGGAAGTGTCTTGAGAGCAGTCAGTGATACTGTCGAGGAAGTACTGAAGGTACTGTCGTGTATGAAGTAAGACAAATCTCCAGGGCCTGATCAGATATATCCGAGGACATTACGGGAAACTAGAGTGGAAATTGCAGGAGACCTGTTTGAAATATATGAGTCATCCTGAAATACAGGAGAGGTGCCAGAAGACTGGAGGATGGCAAATGTTGTGCCTCTTTTCGAGAAATGGCAGCAGGGAAAATACTGGGAACTATAGGCCGGTGGGTTTAAAATCTGTACTTGGAAAGTTACTAGAGAGTATTCTGAGGGATAGTTTATAGAGGCATTTGGATGGGAAGGGCAGCATGGTGTTGTACATGGGAGGTCGTGTCTCACAAATTTGATTGATTTTTTTTGAAGACCTGACAAAAAAGGTCGATGAGGGCAGAGCTGTAGATGTTGTGTACATGGATTTCAGTAAGGCATTCGACAAGGTGCCACATGGTAGGCTGCTTTGGAAGGTTAGATCGCTTGGGATCCAAGGAGAATTAGCTGAATGGATAGCAAATTGGCTCCATGGAAGGAAGCAAGGATGGAGGAAGGAAGGATGGTGGAAGGTTGCTTCACAGACTGGATGCCTGTGACTAGTGGTGTGCCTCAGGGTTCGGTGCTGGGCCCGTTACTGTTTGTTATCTACATCGATGATTTGGATGAGAACATCCAGGGCAAGATTAGTAAGTTTGCTGATGATGCAGAAGTTAGTGGTTTTGCAGACAGTGAAGATGGTTGTGAAAGATTGCAGCAGGATCTAAATTGATTGGCCAGGTGGGCGGAGGAATGTTTGATGGAATTTAATACAGAGAAATGTGAGGTGTTGCATTTTGGGACGTCGAACAAGGGCAAGAGCTACACAGTAAATGGTAGGCCTCTGAGTAGTGTTGTAGAGCAGAGGGATCTAGGAGAACAGGTGCATGGTTCCTTGAAGGTCGAGTCGCAGGTAGATAAGGTGGTCAAAAAGACTTTTGGCACTTTGGCCTTCATCAGTCAGAGTATTGTGTATAGAAGTTTGGAGGTCATGTTGCAGTTGTATAAGACATTGGTGAGACCGCATCTAGAATATTGTGTTCAGTTCTGGGCACCATGTTATAGGAAAGATATTGTCAAGCTTGAAAGGGTTCAGAAAAGATTTACGAGGATGTTGCCAGGACTAGGGGGTGTGAGCTATAGGGAGAGGTTGAGTAAGCTGGGTCTCTATTCTATGGGCCTGTTTCCACACTGTGTCACTCTGTGACTATGACTCTATGTCCTCTGGTTCTTAATTCCTCTATCCTGGGTAAAAGACTGCATACACCCTATCAATTCCCCTCATGATTTTATACACCTCTATAAGATCACTCTACAGCCTCCTGCACTCAAAAGAATAAAGTTCTAGCCTGGCCAATGCTTGGTCCATATACTCACCACCCTTTGTCAGAATATGTTGTCCCTCAGGTTCCAATGAAATATTTCCACTCTCACTTAAACCTACACCCCTCTGGTTCTTTATTCCTCAGCCATGTGGAAAAGGCTTTGTGCATTTACTCTATCTATTCCCCTCATGATTTTATACATCTCTATAAGATTACCCCACAGCCTCTTCCACTCCAAGAAATAAAGTCCTAGTCTGCCCAACATTTACCCTATATTTCAGGTCCTTGATTCCTGGCAACTTTCTCATAAATCTGCCCTGCATTCTTTTCAGCTTAATGACATCCTTTCTATAGTAGGGTAACCAAAACTGAACACATTACCTCATAGGCAGCCTAGCCAACATCATGTAGTACTGTAATATAACATCCCAACTTCTATACACAATACCCTGACTGATGAAGACCAATGTGCCAACAGTACTTTCCACCTATGATGCCACTTTAAGGGAACTATGTACCTGTCCTCCTTGATCCCACTGCTCTACGACTCTCCCCATGGCCCTACCATTTACAGTGGAGGTCCTGCTCTGGTTTGACCCAAAATGCATCATCTTGTACTTATATGCATTTAAATCCACCAGCCTTTCCTCAACCCACATGCCCAGCGGATCTAGATCCTGGTGTAATTTTAACTAACCTTCTTCACTGTTTACAATTTCACTTACTTTAGTATCATCTGCACACTTACTGATCATACCTTGTACATTCACATCTGTATCGTTGATATAAACCACAAACAGCATTGGACCTAGCACTGACCCCTGAGGCACACCACTAGTTACAGGGCTCCAGTCAGAAAAATAATCTTCCCCCATCACCCACCCTCTACTCCACCCACCATGAAGCTAATTCTGTATGCAGTTAGATAGCTCTCCTTGGATCCCATGCGATCCAACCATCAAGAGCAGCCAACCAGGCAGAACCTTATCAAACAACTACCTGAACTCCATATCGACAACATCTATGGCCCCACACTCATCAACCTTTTAGCTGTAAGGCAGCAACTCTACCGCTGTGCCACCGTGCCACTCAGTAACTCAAGTAATTATACAAAATGATGTTGGGATGGCATGTGTTAGTCAGTAAATGCACTAAAAGTACACATGGGCCTCAAGACTAATCCCTAATTCTGAAAAACAGTTACCTAATTAATTTATGATCTGCTGGTGTATTTTGCTGCAGCTTTTAGCTCATCACCTTGTTTAATATAATCATATAAGGTAAATGCTGTAGGATCCTCCACTACCATTGCCATGGAGCCAGGCAAAATAAGCCCTTTTGATCTCTCAGTAACAATTTAAACCAATAGTTTTTTTTCCATTTTAAAATGTATGAAATCTTTCTAATACTCAAGAATTATTGAGGAGAAACCTGAAAAATATATGGAGCTATAAAATTGTAATAATTTGAATTCAAACACTGAATAATCTTACCAAAGGTAAATCTGCACACATCAAGTTCTTAAAACCACTTTATGGTAATAACAATCATAGCAAAAGCTCTATGAAATATTTCTCTCTTTCTAAGTGGTGGTATGAAAAATTAGAGAAATCAGTAAGTTACTCAGGAACATTGCTGAAAATTCATGCAATATGTATTTTGCATGTCAAGTCATACAGCTATATCTTATTCACAATTATTTCTCATTAATTTTAAGCAATATATGCCGCTAAAGAACTATAAGATCCAGTTTATATCCCACATATTGCTCTGACTATATATCATTGGCAAGTAACTTGCCACATGTGTCCATTCACTGGACACAACTCTCTATCTTCAAGAAATCTTTATAATAACCACAAAATTTATTTGAACTAAAGAAAATCTATTTTTCCAAGTTTAAAAAGACACGTTACTTAAAACAAAAAGATAAAGAAATGGCATTAAGGATGGCACTGCGGCGTAGAGGTAGAGTTACTGTCTTACAGCATCAGGGACAATAGACAATAGACAATAGACAATAGGTGCAGGAGTAGGCCATTCGGCCCTTTGAGCCAGCACCGCCATTCAATGTGATCATGGCTGATCCCCAATCAGTACCCCGTTCCTGCCTTCTCCCTATATCCCCTGACTCCGCTATTTTTAAGAGCCCTATCTAGCTCTCTCTTGAAAGCATCCACAGAACCTGCCTCCACCGCCCTCAGAGGCAGAGAATTCCACAGACTCACCACTCTCTGTGAGAAAAAGTGTTTCCTCGTCTCCGTTCTAAATGGCTTATTCCTTATTCTTAAACTGTGGCCCCTGGTTCTGGACTCCCCCAACATCGGGAACATGTTTCCTGCCTCTACCGTGTCCAATCCTTTAACAATCTTATATGTTTCAATGAGATACCCTCTCATCCTTCTAAACTCCAGAGTGTATAAGCCCAGCTGCTCCATTCTCTCAGCATATGACAGTCCCGGCATCCCGGGAATTAACCTTGTAAACCTACGCTGCACTCCTTCAATAGCAAGAATGTCCTTCCTCAAATTAGAGGACTAAAGCTGCACACAATATTCCAGGTGGTCTCACTAGGGCTCTGTACAAATGCAGAAGGACCTCTTTGCTCCTATATTCGATTCCTCTTGTTATAAAGGCCAACATGCCATTCACCTTCTTCACTGCCTGCTGTACCTGCATGCTTACTTTCATGGACTGATATATAAGGACCCTCAGATCCCGTTGTACTTCCCCTTTTCCCAACTTGATGCCATTTAGATGATTATCTGCCTTCCTGTTTTTGCTACCAAAGTGGATAACCTCACATTTATCCGCATTAAACTTCATCTGCCATGCATCTGCCCACTCCCCCAACCTGTCCAAGTCACCCTGCATTCTCATAGCATCCTCCTCACAGTTCACACTGCCACCCAGCTTAGTGTCATCTGCAAATTTGCTAATGTTACTTTGAATCCCTTCATCTAAATCATTGATGTATATTGTAAACAGCTGCGGTCCCAGCACTGAACCTTGCCGTACCCCACTAGTCACTGCCTGCCATTCTGAAAGGGACCCGTTAATCCATGCTCTTTGTTTCCTGTCTGCCAACCACTTCTCTATCCATGTCAGCACTCTACCCCCAATACCATGTGCTCTAATTTTGCCCACTAATCTCCTATGTGGGACCTTATCAAATGCTTTCTGAAAGTCCAGGTACACTACATCCACTGGCTCTCCCTTGTCCATTTTCCTAGTTACATCTTCAAAAAATTCCAGAAGATTAGTCAAGCATGATTTCCCCTTCGTAATTCCATGCTGACTCGGACCGATCCTGTTGCTGCTATCCAAATGTTCGGCTACCTCATCTTTTATAATTGACTCCAGCATCTTCCCCACCACCGATGTCAGGCTAACTGGTCTATAATTTCCTGTTTTCTCTCTCCCGCCTTTCTGAAAAGGTGGGATAACATTAGCTACCCTCCAATCCACAGGAACTGATCCTGAATCTATAGAACATTGGAACATTATCACCAATGCATTAATGATTTCTCGAGCCACTTCCTTAAGTACCCTGGGATGCAGACCACCAGGCCCTGGGGATTTATCAGCCTTCAGTCCCATCAGTCTATCCAACACCATTTCCTGCCTAATATGGATTTCCATCAGTTCCTCCATCACCCCAGATCCTCTGGCCACTACTATATCAGGAAGATTGTTTGTGTCCTCCTTAGTGAAGAAAGATCCAAAGTACCTGTTCAACTTATCTGCCATTTCCTTGTTCCCCATAATAGATTCACCTTTTTTGGTCTTCAAGGGTCCAACTTTGGTCTTAACTAATTTTTTCCACTTCACATACCCAAAGAAGCTTTTACAATCCTGCTTTATATTCTTGGCTAGCTTACCTTCGTACCTCATCTTTTCTCCCCGTATTGTCTTTTTAGTTATCTTCTGTTGTTCTTTAAGCATTACCCAATCCTCTTGCTACCCGCTCATCTTTGCTACGTTGTACTTTTTCGCTTTAATTTTTATACTGTCCCTGGCGTCCCTTGTCAGCCATGGTCGTTCCTTTCTCCCCTTGGAATCTTTCTTCCACCTAGTAATGAACTGATCCTGCACCTTCGGTATTTTTCCTAGAAACACCTGCCATTTTTGTTCTACAGTGTTGCATGAGTTATTGTCTAACCCAAAGCAAGTTGGGACTGTGGTCAGATTAAGAGCAATGGCCATGTATGCAAGTTAGCATCATGTTGTTAATAACCCATGTCTTTTCTACCATTTATGGCTTATCTCTTTAAGTGTTTCACACACAGATCGGGTTACTGCATGAAACTACGAAAACTTACCGTTTGAAGTTTGATCTTTATTTTAGGAGAGGTTGAAGTGAGGTATTACGTGCCCTCCACTCCCAACCCTGAATCTCATTAAGATCATTCGGTAAGTCAACGGTTATTAATAGTAAGATTAAACGAGAACTTACCAGTTTGAAGTTTGATCATGATTTTATGAGGAGTTACGATGAGCGATTACGTGAAGAAGGGCCGTCCGTCTGCGTGCGCGGCAATCTTCAAAGCAGCGGTGTTAAATCACAGATAAAAAGAAGACCTGAGAATAGTAAGATTGAAGAAACTAGAACTTCCATGTGACCTTGATAGTATGAGGGTGGGAGCGGTGGGCACGTAATCGCTCATCGTAACTCCTCATAAAATCAAGATCAAACTTCAAACTGGTAAGTTCTCGTTTAATCTTACTATTTTACTTCGGAGTCACGTGAGTGACTACGTGAAGATTTCAAAGCTCAGTCATTTTACGCCGGTTACGAATCCAGGCGTCACACACTGAATGGATTGACCATGGATGCGTGTAATCATTAAAGCATTCAGACATTACGTAGTTAAGTAAGGACACTGATGCTTTAAATGAAAGAAAAGTTTTTAAAAACTCGTTTCCCCTCCCAACCTTGGGGGTAAACTATGGGACAGAACTTAAAATGGTACGTGCAAACACCCCCAGTCCGGTAATAGGTTTGTTATAAAACCGGTGGACCGTTATTTCATTCGTCCATCCTGCAGCCACTAGGATGTTGTCAAGAGGCACGTCCATTGCTCTTGCTGCCGACGTAGATGCAGCCCTGGTGGAGTGAGATTTAACCATATGAACGTTCACTCTGTTACCGCCATTACCCCCTTTGACCATCTGGAGATGGTTTGTGTTGACACCTTCTGGTCTGTTCTGAGCCTCTGTGGTTCTCCGTAACTCTCAGATAGTGGTGTTAGTATGTTACCACACACACATCCGTAGGTCCTCTGGTTATGCCAAGAACTGGATCTCCATCCCTGGCATTCCTGGCCTGCTATGTTTATATCAGGTTCCTGATTACGAATGTTATGTTGTTCATATTGGTGGTCATGTTGTCCAACCGTAGCTTTTGCAGTGTCTGGACTCTTTGTCAGCATACCACCTTCAGGATTAGTTATAGGCGGTCCCCACTGTCAAAGTAGAGTTAGTACCACGCTCACATCCCATGTCCGTGTACCTTGGTCTTAGAGGTATTAGATTGTAAATTCTCTTCATGAATTTTGTTGTAAAAGGGGTGCGTTCCTATCGACCTGTGCCCTGCTTGCAGCATCAGATAGCAGGAAAGTGCACCTCTGGCACTATTGATTGCACTATAACTTTGTTTATAGTTATAGTACAGAGTTGATAGGAAACTCCAAGACATCTGTTATCCGAACTGTGTTGTATTTGTTCGGACAGTCCTATGCCTTGAAATGGCCTCCTCAGAATCTGCAGACCAACAAGTTAATACGTTCGTGTAGTGGATGATTACTCCCTGTAACTGGGTTCACTAGGAGGTCCCTGCTCTTGGGTACAGCCATAACTGGCTGGACTATAGTTCCCAAACTTTTTGGGGACCAGGCTTGAGTAGGCCAATCTGGCACTACCAATATGCCTGTGGCTTAGTCTTGCTTGATTTTGGTCAAGCATCGGTTTGTGAGACAATTTTGCGGAAAGCATACATAAACAATCCTCCCCAATTGAGGGAGAAAGCATCCACTGCCTTTGTTCCTGGATCCTGCTTGCAGGACACATATCTGGGTAACTGATGGTTTAGTCTAGATGCAAATAGATCAAATCTGGTATGCCAAATCGTGTAGTTATTTTGTTAAATACTGCCTGATTCAACATCCATTCTGTGTTGTTATTAAACATCCGTGATCCAGCATCTGTCAACGTGTTATATCTACCTCGTAGATTTCCCAAATATTCCTCTTGATACGCCAGTGCCAAATGAGGGTCGACAATCTATCGTAAGATACAGATTTTACACCACCCTTGTTAGTGGATATGTGCCACCGCAGTGGTGTTATCAATCTGAATTTGAACAAGCACTGGTTGCATATTGCTACAGAACCCCTTGAGTCCAAATTGTGCCCCCAACAATTCTGGGTAATTGATTCCATGTGTTGGGGAATTACAGACTCCTGCTCATTCCATCTGCCCCCACAGCTCTAGACTGTGTTAGTGGCTCCCCATCCTTAGCCGCTAGCATAGGTCTGAAGAACCCTTGATGGCTTTCAAGCAAATTTACTTTGAGCTTTCTCATGTTCGTTATCCACCGTAGTTATTCAACAAAGGCCTCTGCTGGCAATCCATAGTTTTGCCAATTTTGCCTGCATGGAATCTGAGTGTTCGTTCCTTTGCTCGCTGTAATACTGGTAATGCAAAGGCCCGTACGTACTGCTGGAAATGCGGCTACTATTTGCCAATTACACTCGCTGTTTACCTGATAGATGGCTAGTATTTGACTATCAGGTCATAGCAGGCTTGATTAATATAGTCGTTTGCCCCTAGGCAAAGTCACCAACATATTTACTGAATTTGATAGTAAATTCTAGGTAATCAATTACCCTTGTAGGTGTCAATTTTGATTTAACTGGATGGATGAGGTAACCAATTCTATCAAACAGGGTTTTGGTTTGCTTTGACTGATGCTTCTGCCAATTCTTGTTGCCTCCAAAATGAAATTGTCCAAATATGCCATTACCATGTGGTTCTGAGACCTTTGTAGACCCAGAATTGGTTTCCGTAGTTTTGTCAATAGTCTAGGAGCTGATGTCAACCCATTTGGCAGATCCATACCATCCAGTTAAACTTCAAATATCTCCTGTTCTTAGTGAATAGACACCGAATAGTATGCATCTTTGAGGTCGATGCATGCCATGTGACCATTTTATAGGAAGCTCCTATAAAACAGTAGTTAGACCGTAACAAAATTACTGTTTCTAAAAGTCTATACTGCACAAATGAGTTAAACCTGGATGAAGTGACATCCTCCATCTGTCACATGTCCTGAATGGCAATCCTGCCCAAAATTACTGGGCCTGCCTCGAAGACAATTCCAGTCCGAGTTCCAAGTCTGCTTGGAACCTGTGTATGTTGTGCAATAAAATTATCAAGTTATTATCTGTTTTTAAAAAAAAAAAAAAATTTTTAAACCAGTTCTGAAATTTCATGTTATTGTCATTTTGAACAAGAACACAAGAGTAAATTACCAACATGTAACTGCTCCACAATCCCTTGTTTCAGTAAACCCAGACCCACCTACCTCCATGGCTACCGGTGGTCTTGTGGTAAGCCCAAAGGCCCCTGATGCGGATTCCTTTTCTCTCCTTGATTGGGAGTAGGACTGGTAAGGAGTGTGGATTCCATGTTTCTCCCGACCTCTGCTTGGGTCTGGTCTGAAAACCTCATCATACTGAGCCTGCCTTGTAGGACAATTCTGGCCATTATTTTGAGTCTGCCTTGAAAGACGACTCTGATCGTATTTCCGTGCCCAGCTTTCAAGCTACCACCGGATTCAGTGAACCGCTTACCCCCTATGGAGGTGTGGGGTGTGTTGTCGCCTATGCGGATATTCTGCCAACTGCTGGCTCTTGAGGCCATATGCATGCTTCAGTATGTTCATACTTTAAATTCGAGATCAGTTACCTACTGATCATTCACACTCCCCTCCACTGAGAGTGAGGTTCGTAGGCAGCCCTGAAAACAGGTGCTGCCGCAGGCCCCTGAGGATACCTGTGCTGACATGGCCCTTCCAGTAGACCTAAATGAGATTCTAGCTTTGGTCAGAATGAAATGGACCATGAATGCTCCTCTCCTCAGAGCAGGAGACATTTGTGCAGCCCTGAAAAGAGGTGCTGCTGCCTGCGGGTTCTCCATAATACCCGGGCTGTCAAGAGCTAGATTCCATCCAGGGAAGCACCCAGTGGAAGGTACACAAAATTGCTGGGGAAACTTAGCGGGTGCAGCAGCATCTATGGAGCGAAGGAAATAGGCGACGTTTCGGGCCGAAACCCTTCTTCAGACTGGTGCCTGACCCAGTGGAACCTGGATGATTGCAGAAGCACTTATTTTCTGTTTGTTTGTATGGAAGCTTATTATTCCTTTTATGTAAAGCATTTTGGTGTTGACTTAAACAGTGCAATATAAGTAAAACTTACTTACTTACTTCCTTTCTTCTGCTTGTCCCTGGGAAGGTTCCCCCCCCCCTCTTCTTTGTACTCTGATTCAGAGTGGTTTCTTCCACATGTAGTTCCCCCTCCAATGGGGAAGACATTGGGCTGCCCCATGTGCGAGGCTCCCGGCACCGGCACTGCTGTAGGCCGTGCTGATACTGCTCCCTCCCTTGGAGCAGATCATTGTTGGAGCAACTTCTCCATAAGTTGCTCCATATGGGAGAAGTCGTCCTCAGACGCTCTCCATTGAGGGAGGGTATCCCTCTTCCCCGGACTCATCTGAGTCAACGGGTTCGTTTAGACTTGCGGGTGGCATTACGCCCCGCAGGACAACCATGGAGCTCCTGCTCCCGCGCAAAGTCTCCTGCCGATTCTGCTGTCGGCGCTAATGTCGGGAACAAGACCGTCGCCCGCTATTTGGAAAGCTGTGGTCTTCGGCAGCCGACATCCCCGCGGGCCGTCTCCTCGACATCTGGGCTCTGAAAAAAACTTCAAGCCCGAAAGAACGCAGGTAAGTGATTCAACTTTCCTTACCTGCTCATCCCGACGGCCTGGGAGGACTCAGTGCCTGCCAGTCCGTCGTGCGTGTTGCGTTCAGACGTAATGACGCGCACGCAGATGGACGGCCCTTCTTCACGTAGTCACTCACGTGACTCCGAAGTAAAATCCTTCTATAGTTTAAGTTTGTGCAAGTGGTCTGTGGTTCATACAGTTGCTCTGAAGATTGACGCGCATGCGGGCTGGAGGGCCCTTCACGTAATCGCTCACTTCAACTTCTCATAAAATAAAGACCAAACTTCAAACGGTAAGATTTTGTTTAATCTTTCTATTAAACCTGACCATGTTATTGTCACTGCCTCCTAATGATTCATTAACCTCGAGGTCCTTTATCAAATCCGGTTCATTACATAACATTAAATCCAGAATTGCCTTCTCCCTGGTAGGCTCGAATACAAGCGGTTCAAAGAATCCATCACAAAAGCACTCTACAAAGTCCCTTTCTTGGGGTCCAGTACCAACCTGATTTTCCCAGTCTACCTGCATGCTGAAATCTCCCATAACAACCACAGCATTACTTTTACTACATGCCAATTTTAACTCCTGATTCAACTTGCGCCCTATGTCCAGGCTACTGTTTGGGGGCCTGTAGATTAGTCCCATTAGGGTATTTTTACCCGTACAATTCCTTAGTTCTAGCCATACTGACTCCACATCTCCTGTTTCAATGTCACCCCTTGCAAGGGACTGAATTTCATTCCTCACCAACAGGGCAAACCCACCCCCTCTGCCCACCTGTCTGTCTTTTCGATAGGAGGAATACCCTTGAATATTCAGTTCCCAGCCCTGGCCCTCTTGCAGCCATGTCTCAGTAATTCCCACAACATCATACTTGCCGGGTTCGATCCTGACAATGGGGGGTTGTCTGTACAGGGGTTTTATGTTCTCCCCGTGACCTGTGTGGGTTTTCTCCGAGATCTTCGGCTTCCTCCCATACTCCAAATATGGATAGGTTTATAGGTTAATTGGCTTGGTATGAATGTAAAATTATCCCTTGTGTGTGTTGGGTAATGTTAATCTGAGGGGATCGCTGGTCGGCGCAGACTAGGTGGACCGAAGGGCTTGTTTCCGTGCTGTATCTCAAAACTAAACTGAACTAAACTATACTAAACATGACCAATGACATTATATGTTGAATTTATGGTCTTTGAATATCATGGATGCATTCACCTGAATTTCCTATTTCTGTTTGTATTGTAATGACATTTCAGAGTATTCAGTCACAAGCATTCAAATAGTTCCATTACAAGGAATTAGGGAGCTAAGATGTCATATCTTTCTGAGAAAATAGAACAATGATCATTGTTTTTTCTAAAGTTTCAAGCGCTGCGTAAACACCCATGCAATCAGTTCAATGAATATGGTCTAACTAATTCATCTGTAATACTATAATGGAGGATTTTTATACTTTATTTATTTAATAACCAATGCTGAAACGCATTTACTGTACAGCACACATACCATTTTTAGATGGCGCCTGGAATGAGGTTTTACGGTTTGGGAGAGTGGTTGATAACATTGGGGATAATATTATAATATTTCAAATGTGAATCTACTTAACCCACTAATTTCAGGACTTGTACTTTCTTATATGACCTGTGAACAACCTATTGTTTTCAGAGTGTGTAGTCCAGAGAGCATTTGAGTGACAATCTCAAACTCTCATGAATTTCAAACATGTATAAAAGGAATTTCTACAAATTACAAGTGGGAACTGAGAGAATTGCACACGCTAAGATTTACAATGAGGTTTAGTGACACTTTTTTTAAATGTTGTATGATCTTGGCAGAAAGAAAATCTTTTAATTCTGGAGAGTCTGAAGGGTTCACCACTCAATTAAGTCTGAAGGATTCAGCAATTGGGTTTTTTTGGATCTGTGGTTTGTTCGTCACAGCTATGCTACACATATTCACTCGTGTATCTCCTTGCAGTTTGTTGGATTTAATTTAAAGGCCATTGATTTAAGCAGCAATGTTATTTTTTTTTTAAATGAGGTATGCTTCTGGAGTACTGTGAATGATTCCAATCATACACTTATATACACCTAAGGCGGCGCAGCAGTAGAGTTGATGCCTTACAACGCTGGCAGCTCCGGAGACCCGGGTTCGGGCCCGACTACGGGTGCTTGTCTGTATGGAGTTTGTACTTTCTCCCCGTGACCTACGTGGGTCTTCTTCAAGATCTTCGGTTTTCTCCCACATTCCAAAGACGTACAATTTGTAGGTTAATTGGCCTGTTGTATGTGTCCCTAGTGTGTGTAGGGTAGTGTTAATGTGCGGGGATCGCTGGTCGGCGCAGACTCGGTGGGCCGAAGGGCCTGTTTCCGTGCTGTACCTCTAAACCAAACTAAACTAAAAACCTTAGTTATTTGAAGACATTATATTTGAAAAATCTGGAGACTAGCATGTCGCCGAAAGGTTTGATATCATAAATTATAATGGATAAGTTATGAAACAATGCAAACAATCATGTTGAAAGTTAAGGGGCTGTCCCACTGCGGCGACCTAATCTGCAAGTTTAGAAGAGTTTGCCCTCAACTCAAACTCGCAGCATGGTCGACACGTGGTCCTAGGAGGTCTTTTGAGGTCACTGGAATTCTTCTTCATGCTCGAGGGAAGTTCCTGCATATTCGCGGCCTCAGTTTGGTCGCGGAAAATTTTTCAGCGTGTTGAAAATTTTTCCGCAAGTAAAAATTGGTCGGCATAGTTCTTTTGAACTCATAGTGCAGTGGAGTGGGGTCGCTATGTAGTTACAGGCAGTCGAGGGCAGCCGTAGGCAATCTCCTTCGCTGACTGGGCATTTTAATTGGCTCATTGGAGTTTTCAGGACCAAGGAAAACAGACTGGTAGGTAAAATGCCCGCTAAAATTTATTAAATGTTGTCTGACTTCTTAAAAGGGTCCCCACTCCTTCTCCCCCCCTTCTCTTCCCCTTCTCTCCCCCTTCTCTCCCCTGCTCTTCCCTTCTCTCACCTTCTCTCTCCTTCTCTCCCCTTCTCTTACCCTCCCCCCCAAGGGATCTTGGAGTCCAAGTTCATAGGTCATGAAAGGTGGCAGCACAAGTGTAGAGGGTTGGAAAGAAGGCATATGGTGCATTTTCCTTCATTGCTAGAGGCATTGAATATAAGAGTCAGGAAGTCATGATGCAGCTCTGTGGGACTTTGATTAGACTGCATTTCAAGTATTACGTGCAGTTCTGGTCACCACATTACAAGAATGATGTGGAATCCTTGAACAAGGTGCAGAGGGGGTTTTGGAGAATGCTGCCTGGATTAGAAGATTTCAGCTACAGGGAGAGATGAACCCCCTTTCCGATACAAACGGTCTGTCCTCAACAGAGGTCTCACCTTTGTTCCCTTGCGTCTCTACCTCAATGAGTTCTGGGTCTGCCACGACGTTGAGCTTTTCTCCCATCGCCTCCGCCTCTGTGCCTTTTTCTATCGGAAAGAGTCCTCACCACTCAGTGATGACCCCTTCCCCTGTATCCACTGGTATCCTTCCTCTTGGACCCCCCCCTGACTTCTAACCTCTCTAGACTTTTTCATTTCTACCACAAAACATCACCTATTCCTTTTCTCCAGAGATGCTGCCTGTCCCGCTGAGGTACTTTAGCAATTTGTGTCTATCTTTGGTGTAAACCAGCATCTGCAGTTCCTTCCTACACAGTAAAAAAGTGAAGTTACTTGAGGATCCGTGAAGGACGAGGGTCTAAGAATTGTAAGAGTGAGTCGGTTAAGCCGCTGTCCCACTTAGGAAACCTGAACGGAAACCGGAGGTTGCAGGTGGTTGCCGGAGGTTGCAGGTAGTGGAAGCAGGTAGGGCGACTGACAAAAGCCTCCGGGAACCGCACGGAAACCTTGGGTGGGGATCAAAGTCTCCAGAGGTTTCCTAAGTGGGACAGGGGCATAACTACTCAGAATACCAACTCATATAGCCTTTACTGCACAAAACATTCCTTTTCAAATATATTTCAGGGGAGAGTGTTTAACTGAATTTGCAGCAGCAATCCATTTTCAGAAACATTAAGGTTGAAATTTGTCATCATTGAGCCCGTTTCCAGTTCAGAAACCACTGGCAAAAACAACACTGCAACCAATGAAGAGCACTCACTCCACTTCACCCCCACCCCTAACCTCATTCTCATCCACTCAGTGATTATGTGGGGTCACTTCTGCTGAGATTAATACCCCATAATTGGTTACATGAGATGGACGAACTGCTTGTTGGAGACACATCAGATTTTGTTCAACTCACTGGGAGTTACATTTGCTGCAGCTGAACAACTGATGCTGTTTGCATTTCATTGTTGTCATTTAGCCGTGCGCCACCGTGAATGGATTCCTACGGTGATTGGTGAATGCCAATATAACTAATAACGCATTCTGATGTTGTTTAAATTCGCCTTCAATATTTTTAATCGCTGTACTATTAACTGCAGCAGCCCTATGTTAATTTGTTTTGTTGCTAAATTCCTTGGGAACACTGAGAATGTTTGTAAGCTTTTCAAAAGTGAAATGGTCTTGATTTCCCCAAATGAAACTTTGTCTACACAAGTGTATGTTTGTCTACTACTGTAATACTTGCACATTTTTACATAAATATTACTTCAAGGAAACCAGTCTGTTCTGCCAATACTTTTATCCCAACTTCATGGCTCGTGCTGCAGTGTGAATAGTACAACAGCAAATATTCAACTTATGTCTGAAACAAAAGAGAGTCTGGTTAATGAGAACCAATTAGCTGAGGAGTGAATTGGCATAATTATGTGAAAGTGATACTATAGTCGTTCTGCTTTCTGGAAGGCTGATAATTACACAATATTGTTTGATTTTTCTATTCATTAGCATATTGATTTGAATTAACATATTTTTATTATAGTTAAAATATAGTGCTTATCTGTGAACTTCACTTCTCAATATGTGCTCATTCCCCAGTTTACAGTTACAATGTAGCAACCAGGTTGTGAAACAAACTAGGCAATCCTCTAATACTAGGTTTATGTTTAATAATAATAATAATAATAATACATTTTATATATTGGGCGCCTTTCAGACATCTCAAGGACACCTTACATAGGTTAACAGGAAATATAAACATATAATCAGAATAAAATAAATAATAAAGACATCACAGAAACACAAATAAAAAACAGAATTCAGTCCAAAAACAAAATGTTTAGGTTTAATATTGGCACATGCATCGAGGTACAGTGAAAAGCTTTATCTTGCATGCCATCCTATCAGATCAGATAATACTATACATAAATGCAGTCAAGTCAAACTCAAGTACAATAGATAGAGCAAAGGTGAAGATAGAGTGCAGAATATAGTTCTCAGCATTGTCACACATTAGTTCCATACTCGTATTTATGTATTCTGTTTTACTTGTGTTACCCATTCATCAATCTCTCTAACACAGTATATTAAGAACATAAAACAGTACAGCACAGGGACAGGCCCTTCAGCCCACAATGTTTGTGTAGAATATGATGCCAAGATAAACTAATCTCCTTTGTCTGCACATGATCCATATCCCTCCATTCCCTGCATATCCATGTGCCTCTGTAAAAGCCTCTTAAATGCCACTATTATTTCTGCCTCTACCACCAACCCTGGCAACACTTTCAAGGCACACGATATTCTATCTGGGCAAATGTAGCTGTTGGTTTTTCTGAAATTTTGTTCAGACCGAAAGGTCTGAAAGACAATAAAGGATACTTTGACTTTGGTTACACAAAAACGACCATTAGATTTCTTACACACTGTGCATCAGTTGGTGAAGGACATTACGCCATATTAAGACATTTCAGGGAGATTCTGAGCATCACAAGCAAGAGGAGATGCCCACTTTGCTTCTGTTCTGTGCATTTTGCAGATATGGAACAGGGCTAAAACAATACCTTTCAGATGCCACGCCCTGCTCCTAATCCCTGCCTGTGCTCATGACATTGTCACTTTAGCAATAAAAGTCACGGATAAAGGTGCTTTATCTAAAACTTACATTCCGTTTTCCTCTCCACAGATGCTGTCTGACCAGCTGACTGTCTCCAGCAGTTTTCTTTTGTTTTACATTTCCAACATCTGCAACTCTATTTCAGCTAAAGGGGGAGTCTTGCCATCTTAGTCATTGATGACGTGTACAACCTCATCTACTAATCAGGCAAATGCTGTCTGTTCTGTTCAGGACTACACAACATCCCTAAGATATAACAGACTTATGAGGCCTTCACCACAACAAACTTACCTCACACTCACCTTCATAAGTGCCTGTCAGGACCAGTTCACAATAATGTGTCCAAATTGGAGACATTAGTGTGTCACTTCCATATCATCCCTCACGGTGGTGATAGCATTAAGCTTCAAAGTTCCTTCAATGTTTCTCTGCCATGCACCAAAAGAGTTTAAAAAGAACAATTGGAGTCTTTTTTCAAAGTACTTGGGAACAATTTAGTATTGTCCTTCATGTACATATGATTTAACTGCCAGGAAGATTTCCCTTTTACCAATAGGGTCTTGACCCAAAACATCAGCTATTCCTTTTCTCCAGAGATGCTGCCTGACCCATTGAGTTACGCAGCATCTATGGAGAACATGGATAGGTAATGTTTCATGTCAAGACCCTTTTTCTGACTGCAACATGGATAGGAGATGTTTCATAACACTTTGTAGAAGGGTCTTAACCCAAAATGAACAAGCATTGTATTTTGTGGAGGAAGGAACTGCAGATGCTGGTTTAAACAGAAGACAGACACAAAAGGCTTGAGTAACTCAGAGGATGAGGCAGCATCTCTGGAGAAAAGGAATAGCTGATGTTTTAGGTCAAGACCCTTCTTCAGACCCTTATTTTGTGATGCCAAATTTCAGGACAGAATGTTACCATTTCTTTCAAAGCCAGATGTCTAATGTAAATATAACTTTCTCTAATAACAAACAGTTCATCTCTGGATAAAATTGCTGGAATAACTCAGCAGGTCAGGCAGCATCAGAGAACACGGATAAGTGATGTTTTGAAACTGTTCCGAAACATCTCCTATCCATGTTGCAGTCTGAAGAAGGGACTTGACATGAAATGTAACCTATCCATGTTCACCAGAGATGCTGCGTGACCTGCTGAGTTACTCCAGCACTTTGTGTCCTTTTGTGTATTAACCGGCATCTGCTGTTACTTGTTTCTAGGTTCATCTCTGGAGCTGGAATTGTAAACAGCTGGTTTGAGGGAAGACACATCCTCACACTACTTATCATTTCATATATAGGAACCCTCAGATACAGTTAGTGATGCCGAAGCCACACAGGTCAAGTAGAAACACCAGTGCATGGACCAGGTTTGTACTTCTCTTTCTGTTCAATACTAAAGATCACAAATGGAGAAAATAAAAAGATGTGAAAGTACCGAAGATAGACACAAAGTGCTGGAGTAACACAGCGGGACAGGCAGCATCTCTGGAGAGAAGGGATGGGTGACATTTCGGGTCGAGACCCTTCTTCAGATGTGAAAGTACCTGCTGAATTGATTCTTCCCAGCATGTTATCTTGGCAGTCTATCTGACTAATAGATTTTTTCACTGCCTAACTCACAAGCAGTTATTTTCTAAAATGCTAAAACAATCATCTGTACATCATCTTTCATTTCTACTATGGTATAGTACCAAGCAAGCTCTTGTTGAGAATGAGAACTATACAGGCGGATAGGTACAAAGCTATATTGTAAACCAGATTTTGCACTTCCCACCAACTTTCCTATTATTTTGGTGACAATTTCCTTGGGTGTGTAATAGCAAAGGGAACAATTTCATTCAATTTCACTCGCATTCATAACCTAGATAAATAATAACCATGAATGCTTCCAAAATATTTGCAGCCATATGGACTGCACTTTGGTGCTAATTGGGAAAGACAGAACCATTTTCACACAACATAAATTTTTTTGCAAGGGTTTGGGAGCATGTTTTCATCAACTGCAGTAAAATGGAAAAGTCAAACGTTCCAAGAATGCCTCGACTGAGGTACATTATCATTATGGGATTCACTTTTTTCTTTTATATCCATTTCCTTTTAAACTACCATTTGAAAGACAATCAAACATGGAAAATAGTGTTTGCAGTGCCAAGGCTAAGGCAATTCAATGTTCAAAGGCTCAGTAAAATTTTATGGAATGAATTGCAAGATCTTTGTGCCTGTAAATATCTTAATTTGGGTAAAACTAACAAAGATACAAACCACCATGCTATCAGAATAAGGCAGAACAAAATGAACGTAACCATTAAGTGATAATTGTTTGATTGGGGTGTTACGTCAATATTGCTATGGATTGAAAGCTGCATTATATTTATTAAACATTGTGACAATTTTGTCTCAGTAAATGAATTTTCAAATGAATGGTTTTAAATCCCAATGTCATCTCTCCAAGGAGTGATCAGAGAACATGGATAGGTGATGTTTTGGGCTGAGACCCTTCTTCAGACTCTCAAAACGTCACCTATCCATGCTGCAGCCCGAAGAAGGGCAAGATTTGATCTGAAATATTGGACTATGTAATACAACTCCAAATAGACTAAACCCAACCTCCAGAACAGGTTAAAAAACTATTCAGGTAGTGTCAAAAGGAGGCCTAGGTGATGGTCAGCAGTTGTTTGACAGCTCTACAAACACGGCAATAGATAGTTAACCTCTACCAAAGAATGAAGTCTGATACCCAGCAGTAGACCCATGCAGGAGGAGCCAACCAGCCAGACAAGCTTGATACCGTGTATGTTCCTTTAGGATAAGGATTAATGTCAGAAGGAAATCTTGCACCTTAGCCCGTTATTCCCTCACTATATTTCCAATTGCAATCCTGCCCTGAGCCTTTACCTTGTCTTTACCTTACTCTGCACCTTACAAGTTGTCACAACCACATCAAAGGTTTCCCTTTCTAGTCTGAAGGAAGGTCTAGACCCGAAATGTCACATATTCTTTTTCTCCAGAGATGCTGTCTGACCCGCTGAGTTACTACAGCTTTTTGTGTCTATCAAAGGTTTCCCTTGCAGGAATGTTTAAGAAGGAACTGCAGATGCTGGAACAATCGAAGGTAGACAAAAATGCTGGAGAAACTCAGCGGGTGAGGCAGCGTCTATGGAGCGAAGGAATGGGTGACGTTTCGCGTCTGAAGAGCCTTCTTCAGACGCGAAACGTCACCCATTCCTTCGCTCCATAGTTGCTGCCTCACCTTGCTGGAATGTGGTCAATATTCAACGTATAAACTATGTGATCAGTGTCAGTAAAGAAAAAGGCAGCTAGTTTGTGTTTGTATACAGTTTGTGAAGTGTATTTATGATGGTATTGTGATTATTCTTCCAATTGTAATCTGCGTCTTACATTGATTTATTTTGCAGTCCAAACTTCATGCCTTGCAGAAGAATGGGTAGACATTTTTTAGTTTTTAGTATAGTTTAGTTTATTATTGTTACATGTATCAAGTTACAATAAAAAGTTGTTTGCATGTTATCCAGTCAAGGAAAAGACTATACATGAATACAATTAAGCCGTTCACAATGCACAAACAAAGGTTATAGGGTGCAACATTTGGTGCCATGATATAACATTGAAGTCTGATAACGTTAGATTAAACCTCATTCAAAGGTCTCTAGTGAGGTAGTTGGGAGGTGAGAACCGCACTCTAGCTGATGAGAGGCTGAGTTACTCCAGCACTTTGTGTCCTTTTGTGTATTAACCAGCATCTGCAGTTCTCTGTTTCTACACTGTGGCAAAAGGGGTTTCTCAGATCCCTTTTAAATCTTTCCCATCTCACCTTAAACCTATATCCTCTACATTTAAACTCCCCTATTCTTCCCCAGCCTGTCAACCCGTGTTACCATTGTCATTGTACTATGTATATGCATGACTAGGTCTCTATTCTACAACAGTCCCCAGGGTCCTATCATTTACTGTGCACATTTTGACCAGGTTTGTCTTACTAAAATGTATTGCCTGATTTACCTGACTTACAAATACCATCTGCCATTCATTGGGCCATTGACCCAGTGATCAAGATCCTGTTGTAATCAAAGATAACCTTCTTCATTATCCACTATACCAAATATTGTAATGGTATCCGCAAACCTACTGGCCATATCACCTACACTGTCGGGGTCAAGGAAAGAGCGTTCACGTCGCGGCCCTGTTTCCACCAATCTTTCCACCACCACGCACAAGAAGCACAAGAAGCACAAGACAGACACCATTGTGCAGATGCCGAGAAGTGTGTTCAGCTCTGGCTGAACAACTTCTAATCTTGTGTGTGAACTCGATAAGAAGTCCTACACTATCACCGACTAGAAGTAATGAATACCAATGGACCCAGTCTGAAAAAACAACCTTCTACCACCACATTCTGTCTCTTACCTTCAACTAACTTTGTATCTTATTTGCTAGTTTGCCCTGGATCCCATGTGATCCAACCTTCTTGACCTGCCTAAAATGCAAGAAATACTATTTCAAGGGCCTTGCTACCACACTGCCTTCATTAATCTTCTTGGTCATCTGTTCAAAAAACCCAATCAAATCTGTGAGACATGATTCCACACTCACAAAGCCATGCTGGCTATCTCTAGTCAATCCTTGCATTCCAAATGCATGTAGATCCCATCTTTCAGCCTCTCCGATAACTTACCCAACACTGATGTTAGGCTCGCTGGCCTGTGCCTCTCAGTATATGCTATGCAGCCTTTCTTAAATAAAGGCTGAACCTCTAGTCTTCTGGCACTTCACCCTTGGCTATCAATGAGACAAGTATCACTGCTGATTGGCCCACAATTACTTCCCTGGCTTCCACATTGTCTTAGGACACAAACAATCAGGTGCTGGGGAGTTATCGGCTTTTTTCCTTTTTAATACCTTCAGAACTCCCCCTTTTGTAATATGTTTGCTCTTCAAGGCATCCTTATTAATTTGCCTCAGTCCCCTTGCATCCATATCTTTCTCTATGGTAAATACAGAAGAAATATTTGTTTAGGACCTCAGCCATCTCCAGTGCCTCCAAACGTAGACAACCTAGTTGATCATCAAGGGTGCCTCTTCTCTCTCCAGTTACTCTTTTCCTCTTAATATACATGTCAAAATTCTTTGGATTTTCTTTACCTAATCTGCTACAGTTATCTCTTGTCCCCATTCATTGATCTTAGATGCCCACACTTGACTTATGCCTCCTTTTCTTTCTTGACTCAATATCTTTTGTCATTTAATTTTCTTAATCCCGCTCTCCTCCCGACTAATTTTAACATGAACACGCTGAGTCTGAACTCTAATTATCTCACTTTTAAAAACCGCCCACTTACCAGACTCATCTTTAGCTGAAAATAGCCTCCCCCAATCCAAGTTTTTTTAATCAAACACTATCAAAATTGGCCTTGCCTCAATTTACCTTGTGGATCAATCCTATTCTCTCCCATTAATATTTAAAAATAAAATAGTGGTCAGTGGTCCCACATTTCTCCCACACAGCCCAGTATTGTTACTCACAAGGCAACATTAGAGTCTTTTTGCTCCACTTAACTCGTACTTAATTAGGAACAGGAGAAAAAAATGGAACAGTCAGAATTTGTCCTGAAATATTCAGCCATGCACTGACATGAAGAGGTTTTGGCATCACAGGCTAACCGGATCATGCATGCTTCATTGAATGACCTCTGTTTAAATCTAATAAGCTGCATCATTCAGGGAAGGTGTACAAAGTCGTACACTTCACAGCCAATGACCCTCAGAGCCCTAGGGAAGTCAACAGTGACATGGAACTGTTGTTATTTTTGCACTTGCTGATGCGTTTAGAGGAGCAGATGTGTCTCTGTGTTTCCTTCTTCAATGCAGCTGTGATCTGCTGGACCTATCTACACATGAACCGATGTCATTGAAATTGTCACGCAGAGCTTAGATGGCCCAGCAGCGCTGAATATCTGTGCAGCAGTCTCCTTACTGCAACGGACACGGTTGCTGCAACAGTGGACATAGATTGTATTTTATCTTGCGGTGGGTTCGGAGAGCCATGAGCTGTTACTGGTAATGCCTGGTGTACATTCGCAGCAGGAATAGCAAGACTTCACCAGTTATCACATAAAGATCCACGGGTCTCCCTTCTTTAAAGATGAATTGACCATAATTCATGAACAGAAAGAACTGAGATGCTGGTTTAAATTGAAGGTAGACACTAAATGCTGGAGTAATGCAGCAGGACAGGCAGCATCTCTGGAGAGAAGGAATGGGTGACGTTTCGGGTCGAGACCCTTCTTCAGACTCATCAGTCTGAAGATGGGTCTCTGTGTTAAATAAAATGATCAGTCTGAAGAAGGGTCACGACCCGAAACATCTCCCATTCCTTCTCTCAAGAGATGCTGCCTGACCCACTGAGTTACTCCAGCACTTTGTGTCTATCTATGAATTAATCATACGTGGAACTCCATCTTACATTTGCATTGGGCTATTGGACCTAGGTGCCTGTGACTGGCTTGTCGGGCAATGTTGTCCTTTGGTCTGAATGCCAGAACTGCATCAAATATTATTTTACTTCGGAGTCACGTGAGTGATTCCGTGAAGAACCCGTCCAGCACGCATGCGCGGCATTACGTCCAGCAGAGCAACAGCGGCACAGCGGGAGTCAGGCGCTCCCGCTATGGAGGTGAAAGAACGGACCGTCAGGTAAGCTGACGTCGGGCTTTTCTTTCACAGGGAGCCTTCTCTGCTGTCCGGCAGAGAAGAAAGGCTCTGCAACAAACCTGTCCCCCGCTCGACTCCACGAAGGAGCGTCCATCTGGGGGGGGGGGCAGCAACAGAACAGACCTGTCCCCCGCTCGACTCCACGGAGGAGCGTTCCATCTGGGGGGGGGCAGCATCAAGGCGGTAGGATCGCTTACCCGGAGCTCCGCTATCCCGACATGGTGCCGAGCCCAGCCCGCTAGCGCCTGAGCAGCGAGCTGGAAGTACCGCCACGGAAGAGGCGTCCGGCCGGTGGCTCCAACTTATCGGACGGGACGTCTTTCCACCCGCACGGGGGAAAGACAGCCGCCTGAACAGACCTGCCCCTCGCTCGACTCCACGGAGGAGCGTTCCATCTCGCGGGGGCAGCAACAAGGCGGTAGGACCGCTTATCGGGCGGTCCGCTATTCCCCGACACCGCGCCAAGCCCAGCCCGCTAGCGCCTGAGCAGCGGGCTGGATGTAAAGCCAAGGAAGAGGCCGGTGGCTCCGACTTATCGGACGGGGACGTCTCTCCACCCAGGCAGGGGAGAGACAGCCGCCTGAGCCGAATGGAGCGGCTCTTGGAGCAGGAGCTCCAGCGAGGTGCACCCCAGGAGGGGCGCTCTCGCAGAGGGGGGTCAGGCACTCCCTCCACAGTGCCTTGTGCACTGTCCATTGCTTCCTCCTTTCCAGAGGATAGCTTTGGTGACCAGGACTGGGCTGGTCAAGAACAGGGGCAATGGCTGAAGATCTCGGGAGTATGCAAGGGGTGCAAGAACAGGAAGAGCTGCTAGGTGTGGTGGACAGCTACGTGGAAACCCCACGTGCAGGAGGCCGTTAAAAGCCTGACGACAGCCATCACATCGTTTTTTCCTCGTTCCATGGACAAATACGGAGATGACCACAACCTTCGTAAACAAGTCATAAGACCAGCCATAAAAATCCTACATTGCGGGGTTGTGCATACCCCAGCCACTGAGCCAGACCCACTGCTCTTTGGCAAAAACCTCACAAAGCATATGAAGGACATGCAAGAGGTTTTACAAAACTTTCGGCTCATGAGGGCAGGGCAGGGACAAGTAACCAAAAACAGTAATTCCTACGCAGCAGCACCCCATCGCGTCCATCAGTCAACGTCTACCATATGGGACTGATGAAAGCTCGGGGTCCGCATCTATCACCGAAAGTCTTCTTTAGACCAGGGCCCAGAGTGGACCCCATGGAAAATGTGCCACCCCCCAACGTCACCGCCATGTCAGACGACGTGCAACACTCGTTGGACCGGCAGGAGACAGAATAATACCCATAACCATGGAGGTCGGTGGGTATGGTTCCTACCAGTATATAGAGTAATACTAACACATGGGAGTCTATCACGAGTGATCAGTATATACTCAATGGCATTAGTGAATACAAATACAATTCATACTAGAAAAATTGCCACCAGGTCAACATTCACCCCAGAGGGTATTTTTTCCTCTCTCCGTTAAAGAAACAAGAGGGACAAGCTGAACTGGTGAGAATAATTACAATGGGTATCATGGGAAAACCTGAACCCTTGCAATTCGTATCAAATATATTCACTAAACCCAAAAAAGATGGTGGATGTCGCATCATCATTGACTTAACTTCACTAAATATGTTTGTTAAGTTTATACATTCAAAATGGAACCGGTTGTTACTGCCAAACAACTAAATTCCAAAGGATACTTCATGGCAAGCATTCATCTTAAAGATGTTTACTATTTAGTACCATTCACAAGGATCATCGCAGATACCTGTAATTTACCTGGATGGGGCAGCTATAGCAGTTTAAAGCGTTACCCAATGGGTTCACATCAGCCCAAGAGTGGCACCAAGACACTAAAACCAGCTCTGGCAATATTCAGAAGACAAAAACATATTGTCATGGCATATCTTGATGATATCCTAAATGGTAGGCAAGACCATGAATTTGACTATGGTAGCTGTTCAGCTACCAAACAGTTATTCGAAACCCTGGGGTTGTCTTACATCCAGATAAATCTAAGTTGAAGCCATCCACAATCATGGACTACTTGGGCTTCACAATTAATTCAGTCTACGTGACTGTAACATTGCCAAAAGACAACATAGTTGAATTGGCACAATCATGCAACAATTTAATGGTCAACAAACTACCAACTACTCGACAAGTAACAGAGTAATTGGGAAAATGGTAGCAGCATTTCCGGCTACATAATTCGGACCTTTGTACCAAAAACGACATACAGGTCATTATGATCGTTTCATGAAGTTACCCACTGAAGTAATATCAGAACTACAGTGGTGGGCAAAAAACGTTTGACATAGTTTCAGCCTATTATCATCACTAACCCTACGTCAGTTATCCAAACAGATGCCAGTGCTCAAGACTGGGGAGCAACTAACTCTATATCCAGCACAAGTAGTAGATGGACTAACCCAGAATCATCGTTACCACTTACACTGGGCATTAATTATCTAGAGATGTTGGGTGACTTTTATGGTTTAAAAGTATATGCATAAATATGCATCACTTGCATGTACGGTTATAAATAGATAATACTACGGTGGTGGCCTACATTAACCATATGGGCGGCATAAAATCGGTACCATGCGACAAGTTGGTCAATGGTGTGTCCAAAGACATATTTGGCTTATCAGTAACTTACCTGCCAGGTAAGCTAAATACAGTGGCAGACACCAGGTCATGTAAATTTAATGACAACATCGAATGGATGTTAAAACCCCGAAAAAATTTTTTCACAAAAGTTATCAAGCAATATGGCACGCCAGATATCGATTTATTTGCATCGAGGCTAAATCACCAGGTACCTATGTATGTCGCTTGGGAACCAGACCCTGAGGCAGCAGCGGTAGATGCGTTCGCGCTGGATTGGGGAAATTCTTCTTCTATGCATTTCCTCGCTTCTGCCTCATCAGTCGGGGACTACGCACAATACAAATGGACTCTGCTTCAGGTATTTTGATAGTACCCGACTGGCCTACACAGCCATGGTTCCCAATACTCCATGACATGGTTGTTGAAACTCCGATGGTATTCCCCAGTGACCCAGAGTTGTTAACACCCAGTGTTGGGCACAAGCCACCCGTGCCATGAAAAAATCAAACTCCTGGGTTGCAGATTCTGCACAGACCACTTCTGGGACTGGGATTATCAGAACAAACCGTCGACACCATGTCAGCATCCCTCCAAACATCCACTAAAAACAGCACTTGTCCAGCATCAAAAAATGGGAGAAGTACTGCTTGGATACAGGGACCACCTACTCAACCGTTACAGTTACCAACGTACTGGAATTCCTGGCGAACCTTCACCACGATGAAGGACTCAGGGACAGAGCCATCAACACAGCTAGAATTGCCCTGCCTGTCTATTTAAAGCCAGCTCCAGGACAACAGGCCATGGGGTCCCACCAGCTGGTGGTCAAACTAATGAAGGGTATTTACAACTCTAACCCCCTAGACCAAGGTACACCCATATATGGGATGTCAGTGTGGTCCTGACATACCTCAGGGGATGGCCACCAGCCAGATCCCTCAACCTGGAACCATCTATGCTCAAAACACTCATGTTGATGGCACTTGTAGCTGCACAGAGGGTCCAGTCACTTCACCTATTGCGACTGGACACCATGCTCACAGCTCCAGACCAGATCTCTGTCGTTATCCAGGGAATGATCAAACAGAGCAGACCAGGAACACCTAATCCAGTCGTGGAATTCCGGGCTTACCCGCCAGAAACACAGTTATGTGCCATGACCCGATTATCCATAGACACAACCAAAATATTCGAGGGAGATGAAAAGCCTTGTAGGTCAGTTATAAAAAACCTTATGGTCGGGTGACGAGCCATTTCAAGATGGCTCAAGCAGGTGCTAAAAGCTGCTGGGATAAAAAATAACATGTACAAATTTCATTCCACCAGGACAGCATCCACGTCGACGGCTAAAAAAATGGACGTGCCTATAAACCACATCCTGGCTACAGCTGGATGGTGGGGGGAAAGACCGTTTAGAAATTTTATAATAAGCCGTTGGCAAAACCTGTTATATTTGCAGGAAAGATTTTACAGACTGCAAATATTTAATTTAAGCCCAGGGGAGCAATTTAATTTCTTTGTTGTTATTGTTAAAAAATACCATTGTGTTTTTCTACAAACAGATTCATTGGTTGGTTACGATAACACACTTCCTCCCTCAAAGACTTCGGCAGTGATGTAGTAATAACTGTTACACAGTTTGAAATCACAGAGCTTTGAAATCTTCACGGAATCACTCACGTGACTCTGAAGTAAAATAGTAAGATTAAATGAGAACTTACCAGTTTGAAGTTTGATCTGTATTTTATGAGGAGTTACGATGAGGGATTACGTGCCCTCCGCTCCCACCCTCAATAATATGGGTCAAATTCATAAACTGATGTCTCCTTATCTTTACTATGTTTACTTCAATAACTGTGTCTATCTGTGATTCCACACCGCTGCTTTGAAGTATGCCGCGCATGCGTGCTGAACGGGTTCTTCACGTAATCCCTCATCGTAACTCCTCATAAAATACAGATCAAACTTCAAACTGGTAAGTTCTCGTTTAATCTTACTATTATATTTTATAAGTGTGGGGCAAAGGTTCTGTGCCATAATAGAAACAGTTTTGAATAATTTTCAATTAGATGAGGCAAGTTTAGTCTGCTTGCTGTTCAGTTTCCACAAAGAAACGAGACACTGGTTGAAAATGCACCAGTATGAAGAATGTAGTGAGACTTGCCCAGCTCTGTTTTTAAAGAATTATTGAAATGCTGACCTCAAGTCTTATCAAAGCAGCAAAGTAGAACAGAGATGAACCATGGAAGTACATTGGGCCTGTCACTGGGTTTATTAGGCAGACACTACACACACATATAATGGTCTTAATAGTAACATCAGGAATAGGCTGCCATCAAACCGTCTTTACTCAGAATGGCACCATGTTATTGGCGAAAGAACAATGAAGCACGCTGATTTTTGCAATAGCTCTAGGCAAGACTGGGGGCGATATTGCAATCATGCATATGCCTTTAATATAGTTGAAACAAGAACAGAAAAAAAAATCAATAGAAAATTATTTTTTTATTTGAATTGCTCTAAGTAAATTCTCATTTTTTCTGACTTGCATATGTCATTCAAATGAGGTGCTCTTGTAAAACCAAACATGCAGAAAATGAAAGGTGAGAGCTGCCTGCAACATGAAACCATTGTTTTTACACACAGCACCGGCTTTTATTAGATTCATCTCTTCTCAGGTAAATCTTTAGGCTAATGCAGTTTTTATGAAATGGCGATAAAAATTTACAACCAGTAACTTTGGTCATTCCCATACCTGGGGGTGTTACAAGTCTTAAAACAAAACCTTGTTAGTGTGTTTAATTGATTGTCTGATGAGGCACATTTATTTGCAATAGAATGTCTGGAATACAGGCCCCTTATAACCTATCTTAGGGAGTGAAACATTTCACAGCACAATAAAGTGCTGTCATGTGGTATGCTGTTCAATATTTCAAAATTAAAATCAAATTTAAAATTCAAGTAAGCATTGTAAGATGAGTTTTATCCAACAAATTGGAGAATGGAGCATATTTTAAATATGAGTCCGAAGAAGGGTCTCGACCCGAAACGTCACCCATTCCTTCTAACCAGAGATGCTGCCAGTCCCGCTGAGTTACTCCAGCTTTTTGTGTCTATCTTCGGTGTAAACCAGCATCTGCAGTTCCTACCGATACAACAAAGGTAATTGGTTTATTTCCATTGCACATTTTTAATGTCTATCGATATTGTTAATCTATTTACGTATATATTGACTGTGGTTTTCAATCATTTTGTTATTATTTTATTCACATTTTTTTATTGTTTAAATGGTGTAGATATTTTTGGGTTTGTTTCACTATTGTAGCCGCGTGCAGTAACAAACTCTCAAAGGCCACAAGGGCTTTCTGTCGGTAAAACCTGAGTGTTCTGCTTCCCGAGGGCTGGTGACTGCCATGACTTTCATTGTCACTAAAAGCCATCGCAACAGCTGGCATTGCACTTGAGATGTTCATAATATAGAGGCTGGGTCATATGATCCTGTATATTTGGGTCATTTATTTTATATCCAGAGCTTGATCTTCGATTAAATAATCCCATTGATGAGTTAGTTGCAGATGATCTTTGGGCACCCTTTTAATTGTACTCCTAACCAATGGTATTTAGTTTAGCTTGGTTTAGAGATACAGCGCGGAAGCAAGCCCTTCGGCCCACCAAATCCACGCCAACCAACAATCCCCGCACATTAACACTACCCTGCACGCACTAGGGACAATTTTACATTCATCCCAAGCCATTTTACCTACATACCTGTATGTCTTTGGAGTGTGGGAGGAAACCAAATATCTCGGAGAAAAACCATGTGGTCACGGGGAGAACGTACATACTCTGTACAGGCAAGTACCAGTAGTCAGGATTGAACCAAGGTCTCTGGCGCTGTAAGGCAGCAGGTCTACCGCTGCGCCACCGTGCCACACAGGTAGATAGATAGATAGATAGATAGATAAATACTTTATTAATCCCCTTATTCAGGGGAAATTCTGATGTCCATGCAGCACACTAATAGAAATACAACACAGTATTCATAAAGAAATTCAACACCAAAACATCCCCCCACAGTGATTCCCACTGTGGGGGAAGGCACAAAGTCCAGTCCCCATCCTCTTGTCCACCCATAGTCGGGCCTATTGAGGCCTCCACAGTCGCCGCCACGGCGCCCGATGTTCTCGCCGGGTGATGGTACTCCGGCGTCGGGAGAACCCCCAGCAGCTTGGGGTGCCAGAACGGCCGCCTTCCCACCGGAGCCTGCGGCTTCCCAGCCAACAGACCACGCCAGACGGAGCTCCGCACACTGGTGATCTCGGCGAGATGTAAGTTCAAACGTCGCAGCTGGCCGCTCCGCAGAACCGCGGCTCCACGATGTTTTCCTCGGCGGTACCAAGCATACTGGAGTCCCAGCGCGGCGACCCAGGAAAGGCATCGCCCGCTCCGCAATAGTGCTCCAGCGCTGCACTGCCGCCAAAGCCGATGTTCTGCACCGCCGCCGCCACCGCCGACGTTCTGCGCCGCCGCCAAGGTATGTTTTAAATCTATATTTCCCAATGAAACAAGGAGGAGTAGAATTGTTTCAATGGCTCCAGAGAGGACGTGATTGCCAGTCCCACTGCAACCTGATCTAAACAGTTTCTCAGCACATCTCACAGAGATGCAGTGTCACAGAGTTAGGGAGCTCGAAAACAAACATCTCATACCAAATCATCCATGGCGACTTTGCTGCCTAACCCAGTTAGTCCCACTTGCTACTCATCTAACTTTCTGGCAATGGGGAGTCGTTTCCCATATTTTCTAACGTTATAGAAGGATGCTAAAAACAAAAATAAAAATTGCTGGAAATACTCAGCAGGTTAAGCCTCATCTGTGGAAAGATAAACAGATTTAATGGTTCAGGTTGAAGGAGTCCATTTGGCGCATTGGTTTCATGTTGGCTCTGAGACCCTTCTATTCTCCTTTCAATTTTCCACGTAACCTATTATCCCCAGACACACTTCAATTCCCCCATCTACCTCCACTAGGGCCAAGTTGCAGTGGCCAGTTAACTTATCAACCTGTTTAGAATGTGGGAGGTAACAAGAGCACCCAGGGCAGAGCCACACTGTCACAGGAGAAATGAGCACATCCCCCCACACACACGGTCAGGATTAAACCTGGGAGTCCAAAGCTATAAGACACCAGGTGTACCAGCTAGTTGATCTTGTACCGTTTACTCTGACAAATCAGGCAATCTGTGTTGTCTGAAAATGGACCTTGACATGAAACGTCGCCTATCCATGTTCTCCAGAGATGCTGCCTGACCTGTTGACTCTGACACTTTGTGTCTTTTATCACCTTGTGCTGTTGGAAGCGCATCTGCAAAATGCATTCTTATACATTTGTTTAGACTCGATCTTCCTGTTTAATTAATATATATTCAGGAAATGATCTGTTATAGAGCTTGAACTAAGTTATACTGCAGCGGGATCCTTATGAATATCAGAAACCACACTCCTAATCCAAACTAATAACGAACAATTCCACAGTATTTCATTTATCAAGATATAAGAATGTAGCGGAAAGAAAGAACCAGCAAACTTTTGACTTTGGATTTACCTCAGTTGTTCAAATGGCTGAGGAATAGTTCTACATAAATATACACTTAAATTAAATAAAGTCCCACCAATTGCATCTATGCCACGATCTTTATTTATTTATGCCCCTTATTTAAAATATATCCCTGCCAAGCCTCATCAATATAGGAACAATAATATCCTTCTGGATACTTGAACAGCTTGCTTCATATTTACCTACTTCAAAAGTCTCCACTCCCATTCTCAAATGAATCTTAATATCATATTTGTAGAACGGGTCTCTGACTCCCATTTCTACTTATACAATTGTACAAAATGCAAAACAGTGACATTTCATGGATATATATTTTTCAAACATCAAGATTTCAACGCAAGAATCAGTATTTTTATTGTTATCTTTAACTCAATTAACCATAAAATGGTTGTGAGAAAAAATAGTAGAGATGCTGATTAATTCTATTGAGAAAGTGTATTGAAAAGAAACAAAAAGAAAAATGTAGATGCATAATATTTTTGCTGCATATATATATATATATATATATGGTTGGAAATCTAATTTTAGTTTTTGATGCAATAAGTTCCACCAGTTTTTTGAAGGGACAATTTGAATCATTGACTGAATATTATTTCTATAAGCGTTAGTACTTTCCATGACGTCCTGCACAAATGACTCTTGCTCTGTTTTGTGTGAGGTGAACAACCCAAAAAAGCTTTTTGATTTTATTTCTGAGATCCACAGGAATGAAAAGTCAAGCGTTTGCCCTGGAGGAAATCTGCTATATACCTGCATTAGAACCAGTTCTAGTTAGGAATGCTATATTTTTCAGTGGTAAAAGCAGATAGCATAGATGCTGCTGCACCCGCTGAGTTTCTCCAGCATTTTTGTGTACCCTAGCATTAGCTCTGATGAGTTGCAATCGCAAGAATGGCTGCCCAACCTTTAAAGCAAAGAGAAAGAGTCCACTCTGACAATGCAGTACAATCACTTTCTAAAGGCCCAGTTGAGCATGGACTTGTATGAGCTGACTTGTGAAAACCTCATTTTAATAGTTTGTCCATTTTCTAGTTTCAGTTTAAGTACTTTTTGGATAGTTAAACTTCCTCTAAGAAATTCGTTTGATATAATCTGCATTTACTAAGATCATAAGAAGAGTATGGCTGTTTTCAGTTTAAAATTCGAATTGACGTGCAAAGCATGCACTGACATTATGCTTGTTTGTATGCAGCACTGTAGATTACATCCAGTCTGCTTAGTTGCTTTGCATTTAGCATGCATCCTGAACGAACCACTGACGTTTACAAAATTTAGCAGCCTATATCTGGTCATGTTTTAGAGCAAATGTGCTTTATAAATATTTACTGAAGTAATAAAAATGGGTAATATAGTTGGAATCCATTCTCTGCCCTTACATCGAAGTATAACTGTTTGCTATTAAATACCAGCAACAAGGATCCAGAACTATCAAATTGGGAGATTTCACGTCAAACCCATTTAAATTAAAACAATGACATGAAGCATAGTTTTGAAATTTTAATGCTCAAATCATAGATTGCATCCATGAAATGACACTATTCTAATATATGTATGAACATTTAATTCATTTGTACAACATATTTTGTGTAACCTGAAATTCTGGCAAAAATGCAAAAGATTTGCACAAGATAATTTTCTGTACATGTCTGATATGGCTGATGCCACTTGAACATAAATATGTTATTGTATTAAGGACGCACATTTTAAATGTTAACCCATTTAATGTAAAAACAGCCACATCAACATCATGTATACAATGATACAGTTTCAGTCATTCCAAGGTCATAATCACTATCATGGCCATTTCAACATCACTGCACCACCAAGATTGTCAGTTCAGGATCTCGCTGTCACTAACATTCACTTCAAAAAAATACTCTCATAAGATCACAAAACCATTAACTAGGAAAGTTTGGCAACTCCCTGCCAGTAACAGTAGTCACAAGACCAATTATCGTTAACATAGATTTTCCACCTTGTACTGCCATTAACACAGTCACTCTAATTTCACACTACTATTAACACAGTCTCTCCACATTGCACTATTATTAACACAGTCACTCCAATACCACACTGCTATTAACTCAGTCATTCTAATATCACACCATCATTAAAAGAAATACTACAACTACACACTCTGATGTACACACAGTTCAACCTCTAATTGCCATTAACACTAAAGCACGGCGTTCAAATAATGTCATGCATGATTGGAAATAAAGTTGAAATTATGTAAATAAATCATATTAAGATAATAATGCAAGTTCGTCATCCTTTAAAAATAGAATGAAACTCTGGTACGCATTCTCTGAAGTTGCTTGTATTTATTAATGGCCATACTTTGTTGGCTTTTGGCAGTGGTCCTTCATCCTCATAAGTGCGGGGAAGTTTGGGCCAGTACAAGAATGTGGAAGTCCCAAACTTGCTCTGCTTTCATTTCCTTTCTGGGATCAGCGCTAGTCTAATGTGGAGCGGCAGCTTGCCTGACCATCCAGCCCCAATCACTGATCCAGAATAGCCCCAGCCAGGCAGATTAGTATTCTGGATCATATAAGGGAATAGTGGAATATCAATGTGATTTAATGGGGCAAGGGTATCTGAGAGTGAGGAGATATATTTTCCATAAATGAGGCGCTGTCTGCTAATCATGACTAGGTCCTAATAATGACCCTCATCATTATTAGGATCTAGTAGGACATTCACCCCTACAGCCTGCTCTACCATTCATTGTGATCGTGGTTGCTCACCCAAATCCAGTACTTGCACTGGCTTTCTCCTTTGATCCCTGTATAATAAGTGTTTTTAAGAACCTATTCTCTGAATAATGCTAAAAGGCACTTGAAGATGAAAAAATCCCCACAGTTCAACAGAGAAGAGGTGGGGATGTGGATCTGGGCATAACTAAAAGCTTCAGAACAGACTAAGAATCGTCTTTCCCACCATGTGTCTTTTATTCCATTCAATCTATAAAAACTGCTGCAATCTTGATAGCTAATAAAGCCACGATGTATTAAAACTGAGCGTCTTGATTGATATGATGTAACAATATGAAAGAAAATAGATTAAACTAATTGCAATGCGTGTTTTAACAAAGCCTGTTTCCTGAAAATTGCCCTCTAATTTAATATTTAATTAAAAATGTTTAAATATAGATGCTTGAACTGACAATTAAAATTAGTCATTCAACAATTCTCTCAAATTGTTTAAATTATTTTCTATGGATGAGGAGCAATCAGCTTGTTTTAAAGGACAACCAATGTTCTGTGATGGATTTTTCTTAACTTATATAGTCCTTTTATTTTGTCAAGAATAAATTTTCTCTCTACTTTTATGCTATAAAATTGCTGCATTTTTACCCCCATCAAAATAGCCCACAGCCATTCCATGATCTATCAACAAATGGTGGTAGTTCCTGGCTGTTTTTCATATTCATTTAATCACGCTCTGAACGCTGCTTTCTAGTGATGCATATCAAATATTTGTTTTCCAAAATTACACTGTATAAAAAATGGAATATTAAATCCTATAGAACAAGAGACTGAGAATAAAGTACAAATCCAAACAAGCTTTGTATGTTTGCAAAAGCAATGAGAGAGAAAGCATAAGTCTAGTGTCATGTAATGTTCATCCCTGGTGCAATGACTTGCATTCCCAACAGTCTTGGAATATTTTAGCACCTCAGATCAAATATCACTTTTAAATATAACAAGGTTCATATTTGATATTCAATATAAGGAAATCTACATATAAAGTTCCTTTTAATGTTTTTTTTGCACCCCTCTTATATTAAATGTAATATTAAATGTTCTTCAAATATATTTTGAGCAGACGTCGAGATGGAAATAGAAATAATATTCTGCAAAACTCCAATGAAAATATCATATTTATATTTCTCAATGTAATTCCATAGGCAACCAGACAGATTATTGGCAGCATTTTTACAATGTACGCCAATAGAATCAAATAATATTTAATATTTACATCAACGATTCAGTATTTAAAGATAAAACATTTTAGTACTTAGCATGTCAGTATGGGGTTCAGTACAGGCATAACTGAACAGCCAAGCCACAAAATAACATGGACTCTCCCTATTAGGCCCATGGGAAGTAGTGGAAAAGCCTCAATGAGGCATGTCTAATGAGGACAACTGTAGTCAATGACTTTAAAAAAAATCAGTAGGAAGGCCAATGGAACCTTCATTGATTATTTACCTACAGCCTTCAGCAGCGATCCTCTAAATCATTGGGTTTGAAGTCCAAAGCCACAATTATCCTTATTAAAATTTATTGTGCTGTGAACTACTGTACTTTATAGCACTTTGTGCCATAATTAATTCAGCAGATGCACTCTGTGATCAAAGTGGGGAAAGCTAGCATGGTTTCAGCGTCTCTTCGTGAGTGTATCTATTTACTACAGGGGCAGCGTTGTTTAAGTGTAAATTCAGTGATGGCAACATGATAAATGGCAAGAGGATAATCTTGTTGCCTCTCCCGGGAGATCAGATGGACTTCATCAGGCTGGTTTTAACTCTGTCAGGAGACCTTGTTAGTTGGGATGGAGGAGGTGGGGTGGGGGTGGGGGGGGAGGGGTGGGTGGGGATCTGCGACCTTTCAACCTTTCAACCATTTTGCACCAGAGAAATAGGGATATGGCCTCTGGATTTTGTGTTAATCAGAAACTGTAATGTACTGGGTGTAAGTTGGCACATAATTTAATTACTCTGGAAATGCACCTTATATTAACGGTACACTCGATTGACATGCAAATTGGGTTCCTGCACTGTGTTTGAATTTTGAATGCAATTTTCCCTATGAATGGGCAGAGAGTACAGTGTATTGTCCACTTGGTCCACACAGCCCCCAGTGACCTTGGAAATCACCTTAAAATGAATTAGGGGAGACCTTTGACAAATATTGATTTTTCGTAAATCAAGACATAGAATTAATCTCCGACAAGTTCAGTCCAACCTCAGCATCTTCTACTTCCACCCGGTTTCACAACTCCAAACGTTGCCACATGCCGTCTGTGTGAAAAACAGACAAGGTTGTGCCAGCCAGCTATGGTTTTACACCTTTAACTCTCTTGCCACTTGGTAGGCACAAGGCTGTGTCAGGCTGACCCAGATCCATGGAGGAGTGAGAGAGTCTAGGACTAGTGGTCATAGTCTCAGAATTAAAGGACGTTCCTTTAGGAAAGAGATGAGGAGGACTTTCTTTAGTCAAAGGGCAGTGAATCTGTAGAATTCAGTGGAATCCTTTGCCACAGAAGTCTGTGGAGGCCAAGTCAATGGATATTTTTAAGGCAGAGATAGATAGATTCTTGATTAGTACGGGTGTCAGGGGTTATGGGGAGAAGGCGGGAGAATGGTGTTAGGAGGGAGAGATATATCAGCCATGATTGAATGGCAGAGTAGACTTGATGGGTTGAATGGCCTAATTCTGCTCCTATCACTAATGACCTTATGACCTATTTACCTCTGGAGGTCTCTATGGGACTTCAACAACAAACCACTGCCCTTCTGGACTGCTCACGGGCTGTGGCAGTGATCTTGAAGCATCTCCAACATTCTTCTGGCATGTGTGGGAGGTTGGCAAACTTAGTGCTATTTCACATGAGGGAAATGTGGAATGGGGAACTACAAAGGGCCAGCCTTTCTATAAGGTAGCTCCTGCTTCTCCAGTTATTTCTGGAGAATGGTTTTGACTTAACTTTCAGCCAAATTTTAACCAACTTTCGAGAATACCATTAATATTATCAGCGCGGCCTTAATAATAAGATACAGATGTACATTTTGTAACATTGTCCATGTGTCTCCACTGCTCAGCAAAAAAACAACCTGTACATTTAAAAATCTCAGGATATTTCAAATGCACAAACGCTACCGTATTTCTGTTGGGAAAGATGGATTTCCACCTTACATGTTTCGAAGAAAAGGAAATCAATATATTTTATCAAACGCTATTTTTTTTAAACTGGTAAAAATTGCATCATCTGCATGTTTACCATCAAATAATATGATAAAATTTCACTGCGAGGTCAACATTATCAATATTTCAAAATCTTAATCGCTCTGCGGAGAAATCTCAATTGTAGCTACAATCAACGGCAGTCCCTTTTGTAACCCACGTAAGGAAATACTGTTTATTTTACCTCTAGAACGATAGGTTGATTACACAGGAGAGCCTTCTTCCCTGTGCCTATCAAACTTTACAACTCCTCCCTCTACTGTCATTGGGTAGACTAATGCCCCTGTCCCACTTAGGAAACCTGAACGGAAACCTATGGAGACTTTGCGCCCCACCCAAGATTTCCGTGCGGTTCCCGGAGGTTCCAGGAGGTTTTTGTCAGTCTCCCTACCTGCTTCCACTACCTGCAACCTCCGGCAACCACCTGCAACCTCCGGGAACTGCACGGAAACCTTGGGTGGGGCGCAAAGTCTCCAGAGGTTTCTGTTCAGGTTTCCTAAGTGGGACAGGGGCATAACTCCCCTCCCCCTCCCCAATTGACGCACATCCCCAAAGCCTTTCCACTCGTCATTTCATGTTTCGTGTATTTTGTGTTTTGCATATTCTGTGCAAAGTTCTATCGTATCATATAAGTTGAGTGTTTTTGTGTTAATGAAAACCTAATAGTTTGCTGGTTTCTTAAAAGTTGCAGGAGTTCCCCGCCAGTAGGAATTAAGTTAACTATCCTTTTAACTTATTAATTTAGGCATGGAAATAGGACAAAATTGGAAATGCCAGCATTTATTACTCATCCCTGTGTCCCAGGACCAGGGTGGATGGTAAGAATCAACCACGTCAGTCGATATTGAGTCATAGATGGGCCAAACCAGATAAGGGTGGAAGAATTGTGTAGGAAGGAACTGCCGGTACTGTTTTAAACAGAAGATGGACACACAAAGCTGGAGTAACTCAGCGGGTCGGACAGCATCTCTGGAGAAAAGGAATAGGTGAGCTTTTGGGTCGAGAAACATTTCCTTCACTGAAAGGTAGTAGTGATCTGGATGAATTTTATTGCCAATTGCCAATTTCCATGATCACCATTAGCGAGAATAGAAAAACAAATCCCAGGTTTTTATTTATTACATTTCCCATTTCTCATCATGGAATTTAGACTCAAATCATGATGAGTTGTGGAGAAGCTAAACTGCTTGTCCAGTTACCTAATCACTCCTGTACCAGCTGTTGAATGTAATTGCTCAGTTAAGGGTTTCTATGATCACTATTACCTTAAGAAATTACAAGGTCTTTAAAGCTTGTGAAAACATTGTGTGGACAATGCTTCAGGCTCTATAAGGGGGTGACTGCCACAACCATAAACGTACAGATTTCCTTAATGCTTCGAGTCTGAATGAAGTAAATAAAGTTCCACAACACTGTGCAAGAACCTGAGCACACAAACACTGGCAATAGGGATGGAATTCCGTGAAAAGGGCAAAATGCAGCAATCCTTCAGTGCACGAAAGTCACATTATGTGGAGACACAAGAGACAGCTGAAAGGGGAATCTTGAGCACAAGGGAAATTGCTGGAGCTTCACAATACTATGTGGAAATGGTCAGAGATGCATAAACAACACCAGCAAACATTGACACTAGATTGTACAGTTGATTTGGCAATGTGGTCCAAAAATTAAAGTCATCCTTCAATGTATAACAGTGCGAAATATATCAAGGCTAAAAAGTCAGCACAAGTAATTAGATGATGTGTGCAGTAATTAGGTTGCAAATTTGAGAGTCTCTAACAGTCTCTGAGAGATACAGTAATTTTGAAAAGATACCGGATCGATTCTTGTCAACTAGTGTGCTTCGGGAGCTTATAACCTAACGATATGAACATTGTATTCTCCAATTTTAGGTAGCCACTAACAATCCCCTCCACTCTCCCCTGTCCTCCACCTAGCCTCGTACTTATTTCAACCCCGCCCCCTCCCCTTCCATGTTCCTCCTCTGGCTTCATAATTTGATAATCTTCAATCCTTTTTTCTCAAACTTTTTTTTTCATCTCTGGTATTTGTCTAACCATGTACCTGAGTTGACCTATGACTTGCCATGCTTTGCCCTGCTCCTCATCTCTTCCAGCTTTCAGGAAGGATGTTGCCAATGACCTGGGAGGTAAAAACATGGACCCACCTTCTAGAGATAAGAGATATACCATTTTAGTCTGGGAAGAAGAGAAATGTCTTCTTCCAGAGAATGATGAGTATGTGAAATTCATTCATACACAAAGCAATTGAAACCAAATCATTTAATATATTTGGGAAGAGGTTAGATATTGTTCTTGGAGCTGGAGTGGTCAAGGGGAAGGGGGTGCGAGCAGGAACAGAGCACTGAATTTGTTTGGTAGGCATTGATTATATTGAATGGCTCAAAGGGCTTGATAGCCTGTTCCTAACTTTTATATTATTATGTTTATGTTTCTGCAACTTGAGAAACTTTTGACAAACTTTACACCCTCAACATGGTATTCTGTGAACTGCTCTTAGGAAGAGAGGATGAAGATGAAGTGGGTCCATTGTAAGATCAGCTTGATTCTGTTAAAGGCACTCCATTAAGATGAAAAGGGTTCAAGAGTGTTTTAGAGTGTTTAATTACTGACAACGGGACAATTACATTCTTACTGGCAGCAACACAGATAACTTTAAATAAGCCAAACGTCAATAAATTCATAAATTAAATTACTGAATAAAGTAATAACCCCAATACTAGTGTAAAAAAATCTGAACTTAATGGAACCAAACTCAGTCCATAATTCATTGTTGAGATTAGTGTTCAAGAGCCCGATAGTTGTTGGGAAGAAACTACTTCCAGATATTAATATTACCATGTTATATAAAGTCCCTGTTTCTTCCGCACCAGCTCCAGTTTCTCAGTCAATTTATTTCTGAGTTTGGCCTGTATTGTCCAAGTGGGGGATATCAAATAAGACTCACTGAGACACACAACATAGATCTCTTTCAAATCATTTATTAAAACCCAAACACCTCAAACAAAATGGTATAAATATAAGCACTGGAAATTATGTTACATCCACAATTACATGAAACTACCAAAGGTATAATATGAAATTGGTGGTGTTTCAGGTCGAGACACCGAAGAAAGGCCTCTACCCAAAATGTCATCTACTTCTTTTCTTCAGAGATGCTGCTAGACCCGCTGAGTTATTCCACTTTTTGTGTCTATCTTTGGTTTAACCCAGCGTCTGCAGTCATGAGCGTCATGATGATATTGATAAGAAAATCAAGGGGCAACAAATTCCCTGGCTAATAAGATCAGGGTTACATTTGATGGACTGTAAGCTACTGTGGCAAAGGCTGAATGGGCCAAGGGCCTGTTCCTGCTCATCTGCATTGTTTGACCAATGCCTATGATGCAGGCATTGCACCTGCATGTTCAATTAATGATTTCTATGTGGAACCAGCGCTAACCTTGTTATTCATTGTCTGGAAATCCCAGTGAGGTTTTAACTGGCCTGTCACTACCTTTTGTGAGTTGGTTGGTAGGGTTGAAATTCTGCCCATTGGGGTTTGTAGTTTCACTGTAAACAACAACTATAGCACCTCCCTGTGGTAAAGATAATTTTAAAAATGGAGTTTCATATGTTTATATTCAGTCTTCAGGTTTAATGCTATATCAGTAAAACTGTCATTGAGTCATAGAGTGATACAGCGTGGAAACAGGCCTTTTGACCTAACTTGCCCACACCAGCCATCATGTCCCAGCTACACTAGTCCCACCTGCCTGTGTTTGGTCCATATCCCTCCAAACCTGTCCTATCCATGTATGTGCCTAACTGTTTCTTAAATGTTGGGAATAGTCCCAGCCTCAACTACCTCCTCTGGAAGCTTGTTCCATACACCCACCACCCTTTGTGTGAAAATGTTACCCCTCAGATTCCTATTAAATCTTTTCCCCTTCACCTTAAACCTATGTCCTCTGGTCCTCGAGTCACCTACTCTGGGCAACAGACTGTGCATCTACCCAATCTATGCCCCTCATGATTTTATACATTGAATAAAATATATAATGATTTTACATTGATATATATTACATAAGCAAAACTTGTCCACTGAGAAGTTAAAATATTAATTGAACCTTTAGGAATATAGATTATAGAATATAGATTGGATGGTAATCAAATCAGGGTTTTGTAAGTAAAATTGTTTATACATTCATTGAACCTATAGAAATATTGATTATAGAATATAGATTAGATGGTAATCAAATCAGGGTTTTGTAAGTAAAATGATTTATACATTAATTGAACCTATAGAAATATTGATTATAGAATATAGATTAGATGGTAATCAAATCAGGGTTTTGTAAGTAAAATTATTTATACATTCATTGAACCTATAGAAATATTGATTATAGAATATGGATTAGATGGTAGCATATCATGGTTTTGTAAGAAAAATTATTTATATAATCAATGTTGTATGCAAGGTAAAATGCACTTAATTCACTCGCAGCGACTGGATAGCATGAGTGCCAGTGTGCAAGCACTTCGAATCAATCAGATAGCTGAGTCCGATATCACCGTGACTGTGATTCAACCTCAGAATTATTTTCTTTCGATGTCTTAAACCTTGGAGTGTAGAGCTATTTCTTTTTTTTTCAGGAATAAAACAAACCAGCAACTTAACAGCACTTTAAACAAAAGCAACAGAGTTTAATTTGCATATAGTTAATTAAGTGACCCGTAGCAATGATTGCTGATGAGGATATTCATAAGCAGATCAAGTTCAGCTGGCATGACTAAAGAGATTTTGCTAAGCGTTCTGCTATTGGCATTCTGTATATCCCATCTGATGGAGCACAGTTGTCCAGTTTTAATATATTTAGCACCTAATGTGAGCATGCGGTTGGAGATGGATTAATTATATTAACTTTATTTAAAGTATAAAGTGATAATATCATTTACACAGTTGTTTGCAAAAGTGCATTAGAAATACAACGCAGCTATAGACCTGTCACTTTCCAGGAATTAATAAATGCAATTTATAAGGAATGTTAACTCAAAATTTAATGCTTTGTGGGCAGCAGCCAAACTGATTAAATAATAATTAGAGCAGATTTCAGGGGAAAGGTAAGGCCAGACTGCAACAGAATATAAAATTAGATTTAAAAACACCGGTGATTGCCAACATGAAAATGAAGATACAAGCATGTCCGTAAGATGGTAGCACAGCTAAAGGGTTATGTTAACCCTGGAGTATTTATATTAGTGGTTTTCCCTTGTGTAAAAGCAAATGCCAAGATTTATGAAAGACTAATCCTTTCAATGAAGAGCCCCACATGATATAATAAGCTATTCCCCTCTTCTGTAAGCTGGTTTCTCTTCCACTGTATTTCCAGTGTATATAATTTGATTTCAGGTTTCTAGCATTTGCAATTTTGTGACATTTAATTGAACGCTATTTGAAACATATTTTTCAAGTGCATGAACACATTGCATTTGGCAGAACAAGACTGGTTAGGGTTTGTCAATATGTGTTTGGTCTGGTTAGGGTTTGTGCTTGGGTTGGAGGTGTGGCGTTAGACTGATCTGAGGTGAGACTTAAGGGCCAGTCCCACTTGCCGATTTTTTCGGCGACTGCTGGCATCATTGACAGACGTATCAGGTCACCAAAACAGTCGCGGCGTGATGCGGCATGACGTGGCGTGACGTGGCATGATGCGGCGGTGACACAGCGTGAGGCGGTGTGATGATATATTGACGCACAGCGTTTCCTTAAGTGTCACAACACTTTTTTTGTCACCGCTGGATTTTGAAAGGTTCAAGTTCAAGTTCAAGTTCAAGTGAGTTTATTGTCATGTGTGCCTGGATAGGAAAATGAAATTCTTGCTTTGCTTCAGCACACAGAACATAGTAGGCATTTACTACAAAACAGATAAGTGTATCCATATACCATAATATAAATATATACACACATGAATAAATAAACTGATAAAGTGCAAATAACAGAAAATGGGTTATTAATAATCAGAGTTTTGTCCGAGCCAGGTTTAATAGCCTGATGGCTGTGGGGAAGTAGCTATTCCTGAAGCTGGTTGTTGCAGTCTTCAGGCTCCTGTACCTTCTACCTGAAGGTAGCAGGGAGATGAGTGTGTGGCCAGGATGGTGTGGGTCCTTGATGATACTGCCAGCCTTTTTGAGGCAGCGACTGCGATAAATCCCCTCGATGGAAGGAAGGTCAGAGCCGATGATGGACTGGGCAGTGTTTACTACTTTTTGTAGTCTTTTCCTCTCCAGGGCGCTCAAATTGCCGAACCAAGCCATGATGCAACTGGTCAGCATGCTCTCTACTGTGCACCTGTAGAAGTTAGAGAGAGTCTTCCTTGACAAACCGACTCTCCGTAATCTTCTCAGGAAGTAGAGGCGCTGATGAGCTTTCTTGATAATTGCATTAGTGTTCTCGGACCAGGAAAGATCTTCAGAGATGTGCACGCCCAGGAATTTGAAGCTCTTGACCCTTTCAACCATCGATATAAATGGTTGATATAAATGGGGCTATGGGTCCCCCTCCTACTCCTTCCAAAGTCCACAATCAGTTCCTTGGTTTTGCTGGTGTTGAGGGCAAGGTTATTGCGCTGGCACCATATGGACAGTTGCTCGATCTCTCTTCTATACTCTGAATCATCCCCATCAGTGATACGCCCCACAACAGTGGTGTCGTCAGCGAACTTGATGATGGAGTTCGCACTGTGACTGGCTACACAGTCATGAGTATAGAGTGAGTAGAGGTGCTTGATGTGCTCCCGTGCTGATTGTTATCGAGGCTGACACATTTCCACCAATACGAACAGACTGTGGTCTGTGAATGAGGAAGTCGAGGATCCAATTGCAGAGGGATGCGCAGAGACCCAGTTCTGCGAGTTTGGTAACCAGCTTGGAGGGGATGATTGTGTTAAATGCCGAGCTGTAATCGATGAATAACAGCCTGACATATGAGTTTTTGTTGTCCAAGTGGTCCAGAGCGGAGTGGAGGGCCAGCGAGATCGCATCCACCGTTGATCTGTTGTGGCGGTAAGCGAACTGCAGTGGGTCCAGGTTTTTGTCGAGGTAGGAGTTGATTTGCTCCATGATCAACCTCTCAAAGCACTTCATCACCACCGGCGTTAGTGCCACTGGTCGATAGTCATTGAGGCACGTCACCTTACTCTTCTTGGGCACCGGTATAATTGATGCCCTTTTAAAGCAGATGGGACCTCAGACCTCAGAAGTGAGAGGTTGAAAATGTCCGTAAAAACTCCAGCCAGTTGGTCCGCACAGGTTTTTAGAACACGACCGGGTATACCATCAGGTCCAGGTGCTTTTCGGGGGTTCACCCCTCTGAAGGATTTCCTGACGTCGGCCTCTGTGAGTGAGACTGAAATGCCATCACAGCGAATGGGGGATCGGGAAGGCACATCAGTATTCTCCCTATCAAAGCGTGCGTAAAACGCATTGAGCTCGTCAGGGAGTGATGTTTCGCCGACATTCGATTTGCCCCCTGGTTTCGGCGAGCCTGATACGTCAGCCAATGGCGCTGGCAGTCGCCCAAAAAATCGTCAAAAGGGACAGGGCCTTTAGTCATTCTCCCATTTAGCAGGTCGATTGTTGGCAAAGTGTGAGGGAAAGTTGAGCTGAGAGAGTATTTCTGCAGGAATGAAGGTATACCTGCAGAAACAGCTTCTGCAGATTCTGGTCTTCATGTTACACAGGGGAAGAAATTGGCTAAACCCCCAAATCATTATTTAATGTCAATAATAAACTGTATTCATAACAAATATGTAAAGGAAATACATTGCTTTCTTTGCATTCTATAGTTTAGTTTTGTTTAGAGATACACCGTGGAAACAGGCCCTTTGGCCCACCGAGTCCGCACCCAACCAGCAATCCCCACACATTAATACTATCCTGCACACACTAGGGACAATTTACACTTACACCAAGCCAATTAACCTACAAATCTCTTTGGAGTGTGGGAGGAAACCGAAGATCTCGGAGAAATCCCCGCGGTAACGGGGAGAACAAACAAACAAACTCCGTACAGACAGCACCCGTAGTAGGGATCGAACACAGGTGTCTGGTGCTGTGAGGCAGCAACTCTACTGCTGCGCCACCATGCCACCCCTATATGTCTATAAATTCTATATATAAGTACTGATGCTACTCATGTGGCCTTACTGAACAATACATCCTTCAAGTGTTTGCAAGGGTGTTATACAGGACCCAATCCCTCAGTGGTGGCCAAAGTGCACGGAGTTGGTATTCTTCCCGCAGCACTAGATGTTTATCTGTGCGTGTGTCCTTGCAAATCGCCCATGGATCACAGAGTTTTTGACAGACATTAGGTCAAATGTCAGTCAAAAAACTGGCAGTGCGGTGCTGTCTCGAAGGGCCAAATGGCCTACTCCTGCACCTATTGTCTATTAAAGGACGTTCCTTTAGGAAGAAGATGAGGAAGAATTTATTTAATCAGAGGGTGGTGAATCTGTGGGATTCATTGCCACAGATGGCTGTGGATGCCAAGTTAATGGATATTTTTAAGTTAGAGATAGATAGATTCTTGATCAGTACACGAGCCAGGGTTATGGGGAGAAGGCATGAGAATAGGGTTAGGAAGGAGAGATAGATCAGCCATGATTAAATGGTGGAGTAGACGATGGCCTAATTCTGCTCCTATCACTTTTGACCTTATGGTCATATGACATTTCAGAGAGTGCCACTCTCACAGTACCGACCTTTGTCAAACCTTGCCTGACAGATCTAGCCAATTCGTGCCATATTTCTTGGCTCTGAAAAGGATCTACAGCACTTTCAGGTAGTTAGACTTGATAAGTGAACAGTGATCTGAGCAGGAGAGAGTTATATCACCCAAATAGAAGCAGCCTTTGGTTAGAGCACCCCCACTGACTGGCAACATCACCCATCTTATGTCTGCATCCTTCCTGAAGGATTTCCCAAAGTATCTGTGCAGCTCACAAACATGATGGGACATTGAGCTATCTTGCCTGATGACGTCCTGATGGAAAATCTATCCATTTCTCATCATAGATTTGAAATGCACTATGTATAGAAAGGAACAGCAGATGCTGGTTTAAATCGAAGATAGACACAAAATGCTGGAGTAACTCAACGGGGCAGACAGCGTCTCTGGAGGAAAGGACCAGGTGACATTTCAGGTTGAGACCCTTCTTGGATGTCCTTGGACATTTAAGTGAAAAATGCAGTTGCAGCCACAAATGTTGCCAGATATCAAGTGAACCCATTCAGGGAAGCCAAACCATCGTGTGACTGAAGTTGAGCTGAGTTCTGCAGATGTTCAGCAGACACGTTCTCCTTTGGGAGCTCAGCCCTCACCCTAATCCCCACCAACACACTCTCTCCCCGGCAATTTGGTCTTTCTGATATTGCCTCTCTTCATTCATTCAAACTTGCTACATTTTCATATGAAATCACACCAGGCCAATACTATTTGTTACTGGACCAAGTGGGACCCGCTGTTTCCCTGTCACATGGGTTGCCTGGTCCTCCAATAACATATTTCACCACTTACCCATAGCCCCCATGGGAGGCCTGGTCCCCCAACACAACCCGTTCCCCCAACGCAACGCATTCCCCGACGCATTATTCCACCACCCACCCGTTCCCCCAACGCAACCCATTCCCCTAATGCAATATTCTACCACTCACCCATTGCCCCCCACTGCGCAGGGGGCGGCTCATTTCCCCTTATTTCCCAGCACTCCCTCCGCCTCCTCTCCACCCTCCCTCTTTATAAACTTTTAAAAAATGACTTGATGGTGGGGAAATCAGTACCTGCGATGGACCGTGCAGTATCCACCACCATTTGCAGTCTCCTTTGTTCCTAGGTGTTCAAGTTGCTGAACCAGGCTGTGATACAACCAGTCAATGTGCTCTCTATCGTATACTTGCAGAGGTTCGATAGAGTATCCATCAACATACTGAATATCTTCAGTTTCAAAGGAAAACAATGCGTTTGGAGGAGTTAATAGTCTTGATGGCCAAGATGTAGACTTTTTACATTTCATGAAGATACTTTATGCAGAATAAAATATCTATGAAACAAAAACTGTGGAAAAAAACTTTGTACGTTCTCAACATCAATGCGTTCAACAATGTTACAGTATACTCCCCATCATCGGTGGCAATCAATTACCATCAAAGTAAGACATTTCTTGTGGCCCTTATGAAAAAAACAGAACATGCTAAAAATGCTTAGCATTTCAGGCAGCATCTGAGCACAGCTTAAACAGAAATTACATGTCTGGTCAGAAACCCTTTGACAGAACTAAGATGTTGGTGAGGCCGCATTTAGAGTATTGTGTTCAGTTCTGGGCACCGTGTTATAGGAAAAGATATTGTCAAACTGGAAAGGATACAGAGAAGATTTATGAGGATGTTGCCAGGGCTAGAGGGTCTGAGCTGTAGGGAGAGGTTGAGTAGGCTGGGACTTTATTCCTTGAAGCGCAGGAGGATGAGGGGTGATCTGATTGAGGTGTATAAAATCATGAGAGGAATAGATCGGGTAGATGCACAGAGTCTCTTGCCCAGAGTAGGTGAATCGAGGACCAGAGGGCATCGGTTTCAGATGAAGGGGAAAAGATTTAACAGGAATCTGAGGGGTAACTTTTTCACACAAAGGGTGGTGGGTGTATGGAACAAGCTGCCGGAGAAGGTAGTTAAGGCTTGGACTATCCCAACATTTATGAAACAGTCAGACAGGTACATGGATAGAACAGGTTTGGAGGCATATGGACCAAACGCGGGCAGGTGGGACAAGTGTAGCTGGGACTTTGGCTGGTGTGGACAAATTGGACCGAAGGGCCTGTTTCCACACTGTATCACTCTATGACTATCACTCTAACTAGGAAAGAGAGATAAATATTCTGAATGTAGGTTGCAGAGAAGGTGATGGAATAAATGGTTTCATTAAGCTTGCAACGATCTCCCAACATCAAATAAAGACACTGCATTGAACAGGAAACCCTTGCCTGTTTTCATTTCGTAAACATCCCTTGCCATGCGCCTGCCATACACGTGAAGGGAATGAGCAGCTGCAGTTCACCACGGTAATCTGAAGCATCTATTCCCACCCCTATTTATATTAATTAAGCTTGTTTCTATATTGTTAAATTGTTTTCATTATTCTTCAATGTTTATTATTAATTATTTGATTAAAATGTAATAGATTTTTGAATGTTGTTGAACATCACCAAATGTTAGTGTTATTCAGAAACATTCAATGTTTTCACAGATTTGACAGACAGTTTCAAATTTTCTTCAAACATTCAGTCTTTGTCAGAGAAATTCCATCAGTTCCACTATTTTTCCGGTTGTACATTTTCTCTCCCACACGCCCTTGAACTTCACATTGATTCTCCTGCTGTCTTTCTACACAAGGGGAACATTATTGCTGTCAATTAACCGACCAGCGCACATATCTTGGGTTTTAGTTTAGAGATACAGTGCCGAAACAGGCCCTGCAGCCCACCGAGTCCATGCCGACCAACAATCCCCCCACATTAACACTATCCTACACACAAATGTTTACACATACCAAACTGATTAACCTATGAACCTGTGAGTCTTTGGAGTGTGGGAGGAAACCAAAGAACTTGGAGAAAACCCATCATGTACAGACAGCACCCATAGTCGGGATCAAACCTCCGGTCTCTGGCGCTGTTTTACATGACAGGAAAGGGAACTGAGAGATATAGACTATAACCTATATAACCTGTATAGTCTCTCTATGAGAGTTATCTCTCGTTTCTCTTTCCAATGACTTTCAGTCTGAAGAAGGGTCTCAACCCGAAACGTCACCCATTCCTTCTCTCCAGAGATGCTGCCTGTTCCGCTGAGTTACTCAGAAGCGGAACTCGCTATCAAAACATGGAGGGGACGGGGGACACAATTTTTTGGTAGCCACGCGTGCATGCGCACACTCACACACACGCGCGAGGCTTCGGAGGCTCAATCCAGCGCCAAAAGCGGAGATTTTAAAATCGGGATCACAAAAACTTGGGGGGGATATCCCCCACCTCTCAAAACATGGGGGGGGGGACGTGTCCCCTCTGCCCCCCCCCCGGGTTTTCCGCCCCTGGAGTTACTCCAGCATTTTATGTCTATTTTATGTCTTCCACACTTGCGTTCACAAGCATGCGTTTGGAAGTCCTGCTGTTGCTTACCGTAATACAAGAAAATGTCAACAGTTTCGACAACATTTATCCACAAAAACCAGACCAGCGAGATCTTAATTCCCTGACGCCCTCCTCTGGGAATGGCAGGTATATTGTTCTGCTGCTGGTTGGGATGTGAAAGTCCCGGTAAGATCAAACTAAATAATTTACTGACAGTTTGTTCCTGCCTCCTGTTAATGATCCTAATCTTTTACTTCTGGACTAAGTGGATTTGCTTCAAGGACCCCCATGAAGAGCACCGAATTTCAGTATAATCCTGACAAGTGCTTTGAAATTATCTGAAGGAACTAAACTATCCATTCTATTACTTGTTCAATGCCTCACACACCATGTCAGCATGTGAGAGCAGGTAACAATTCCTTTGACTATCACTGTAAATGGACAGCTTCTAATTTGTTCACTGACCATGATCTGTGATAGATTAAGAAGCGTATTGCAATATTGTCAAGTCGAACTGTTTGTCAAATGCACAAATACAATTGTGAACTCGTACAATGAAAATCCTGCTTGCTGCAACATCACAGGCACTGACAACGCAAAACTCCCCTTAATTATACAAGACAATGAAAGCAAAAAGGTTGTGCAAATATAAGGCATTAGTGCAAAAAATATACAATTAAAAACAAGTCTATGTTAGTACAAGAGGTGGTCCAGAGTGTTGTGTTGCTGAGGTAGGCTTACGGTTGTGCAGATTGGTTCAAGATCCTAATAGTTGTAGGAAAGTAGCTATTTATTTAACCTAGCGATGTGAGACTTCAGGCTTCTGAACCTCTGGCTTGATGATAGTAGTGAGAAGAAGGCATGACCTGGATGGTAGACACCTGTGATGAGATGCTATCTTCTTGACTCAGCACCTCATGTCGATGTGTAGAAGGGTCTCGACCCGAAAAGACACTTATTCCTTTTCTCCAGGAATGCTGGTAGACCCGTTTACTTCAACATTTTACTTCGGAGTCACGTGAGTGACTACGTGAAGAAGCCCGCCAGGACGCATGCGTGTCTCATCATAGACCTGACAAAATTGAATATATTTGTACAATATATTCACTTCAAAATGGAAACCTTTGTTACTGCTAAACAATTAATTTCCAAAGGTTACTTCATGGCCAGCATCGATTTAAAAGATGCTTACTATTCAGTGCCTATACGAGGTGACCACAGATGTTACTTAAAATTCAACTGGATGGGACAACGCTAGCAGTATAAAGCACTGCCAAATGGTTTATCATCAGCCCCCAGGCTGTTCACAAAATTTTGAAACCAGCCCTAGCGTTTCTACGGAAACGAAAACACATGGTCATGGCATATTTAGATGACACACTCATTGTGGGCAAAACTTTGGAATTGGCCAAACAAACTGTAACAGCCACAAAACAGTTATTTGAAAAACTGGGATTTATTATCCATCCAGTTAAATCTAAACTAACGCCTTCCACTACTATGGACTATTTGGGGTTCACCATTGACTCAGTTCACATGTCGGTGACTCTGCCTAAGGGAAAGGCTAGAGATTTAATAGAGTCTTGCAATAACCTCATTGACATCAGCAAACCATCCATCAGATTGGTAGCAAAAGTAATTGGCAAAATGGTGGCTGCCTTTCCAGCAACACAATTTGGACCTCTACATTACCAAAACTTACAGAGAGCAAAAATACAAGCACTCAAAATCAATGCAGGTCACTTTGACAGACCTATGAAACTACCAATCAAAGTTAAAATGGAACTAAAATGGTGGATAGATAACATCTGGCTTTGTTCCAATCCAATCATTGTCAGTAACCCTTCCATGGTACTACAAACTGATGCCAGTGCACTTGGGTGGGGAGCCACCAATACCATCACCAGCTGTGGAGGTAGATGGACTGCTCAGGAGGCATCATTATTACTCACACTGGGCATAAACTACCTGGAAATGTTGGGTGCATTCCATGGCCTAAAGTCATATTGTACTGGGTCATATCACCAGCATGTTAGACTACAGATTAGACAATACCACCGTGGTAGCATACATTAACCACATGGGTGGAAACAAATCGACATCATGTGACAATCTGGCTAATACAATTTGGCAATGGTGTATCCAGAGAGATATTTGGATATCCAGCCACTTACCTACCAGGAAGACTAAATTTAGTGGCAGACACCAGGTCACGCAAATTTAATGAAAACACCGAATGGATGTTGAATAAAAAAGTATTTGCTGATATTACAGCAAGATATGGAACACCAGATATCGATCTATTCGCATCCAGACTTGACCACCAGTTAGCAAATTATGTTTCATGGGAACCAGACCCTGGGGCAGCGGCGACAGATGCATTTTCGCTGCATTGGGGGAAATTGTTTATTTACGCATTCCCTCCTTTCTGCCTCATCAGTCGGGTATTAAGGAAAATACAACAAGACTCTGCGTCTGGTATTTTGGTAGTACCCGATTGGCCTACTCAACCATGGTTCCCAGTGGTACTAAACATGGTATTAGAACCATGTATCACCATCCCACATAGACCAAATTTATTGCTACATCCTGTAACAAGGGATAGCCACCCATGCAATAACCATTTGAACTTATTAATTTGTAGAGTTTAAAAATACCTCTACTACAACTGGGACTGATGGACCGAACAGTGAACATGATCTCGGCGGCCCAAAGACAGTCAACCAAAAAACCCCAAAAAAACCCAAAAAAAAAACAGTATCTGGTCTATATCAGGAAGTGTGCGATGCATTGTCACAAAAACAACATCACCCACAGAGACATGAACATCCCGTCTGTTCTGGAATATCTGGCAGGCCTCCACTATGATGAGGGGCTCAATTACAGTGCCATCAACTGCGCCAGAAGTGCCCTATCGACTTACCTATGGCAGGGGACAGAGCGTTACTCTGTTGGGACTCACCCACTGGTAACAAAACTTATGAGGGGAATTTTTAATACTAATCCCCCAAGAACCAGGTACTCCCAAATATGGGATGTAAGTATTGTCCTGAAGATGCTCAGGAATTGGTCTCCAGCAACAGCTCTGTCCCTACACAGACTGACATTAAAAACAGTCATGCTAATGGCATTGGTCACGGCACAGAGGGTACAGTCACTGCATAAACTAAGACTGGACAACATGACTTCCTCAACTGAAAATATTACGTTTCATATCTATGAATTAGTAAAGCAGAACAGACAGGGATCAGCAGGCCTCAACATACAATTTAGGTCATACCCAACAGATGACCGTCTCTGTATAGTAAGACATTTGTTGTTATACATGGAGAAAACGAAAATCCTAAGAGGCAATGAGAAGGCACTTCTGGTCAGCCACAAGCAACCACACAAAAGAGTGACGGTCCAGACCATCTCAAGATGGCTCAAACAGGTGCTAACACAGGCTGGGGTGGATACTAATATTTTAAAATCTCATTCCACCAGGGCTGCAGCTACATCGGCAGCGATACAGTTGGATGTACCAATGGACCAAATCCTCAAGGCAGCAGGATGGTCAGGGGGAAAAAACATTCCAACTATTTTACAACAAACCAGTAATGAAACCTGGAACGTTTGCAGAAACAATTTTAAGTTCTGTAAATTAATTTAAACCCATAAAAAGGGGTTATAATTTTGTGTTCATAAATTTTATGATTTCAATGTCGAATTCATGTCCAAATTATGTTAACACAATTCCTCCTACAGTCATCAAGGCAGACGTGATGCATGGACTCGTTTCCACGGCATGAAATCACAGAGCTTTAAAATCTTCACGTAGTCACTCACGTGACTCCGAAGTAAAATAGTAAGATTAAACGAGAACTTACCAGTTTGAAGTTTGATCTGTATTTTATGAGGATTTACGATGAGGGATTATGTGCCCTCCGCTCCCACCCTTGATCATATACTCAACTGGTATCTCTTCTCTAATCTTACTATGTTTAGTCATTACAGTTATCTGTGATTTCACACCGTTGCTTTGAAGAATGACACGCATGCGTCCTGGCGGGCTTCTTCACGTAATCCCTCATCGTAACTCCTCATAAAATACAGATCAAACTTCAAACTGGTAAGTTCTCGTTTAATCTTACTATTTTGTGTCTAACCTCATGTAGATGCTTTGCTGGTGGGGAAGGCTTTGCCTGTGATGGAACTGGCTGAAACCGCCATGCCCTGCATCTTCAAGTGTTCTTGCCCGTTGAAATTGCGCACCAGGCCATGAGACAACCACTCACAATACACCCCACCCTTAAGGGTGAGTCGGATGCGTAGCGGTAGAATTGCCACCTTACTTTTTAGATTAGATTAGATTAGATTTGTTTTATTGTCATTCAGACCTTTCGGTCTGAACGAAATTTTGTTTCCCTGCAGTCATACATATAATTTAAAAAAAATGGCAAAAACACACAATCAACACAAATTTAACATCCACCACAGTGAGTTCACCAAACACCTCCTCACTGTGGTGGAAGGCAAAATCTTAAAGTCTCTGTCTCTTCCCTCTTTGTTCTCCCTCTGCGCCGAGGCGACGGTTCAAACTCCACGGGTGGTTACTGCCTCCGCCACAACTCCAGGGCCGAGTCAGGTCACCGCTGCTGCTGCTGCCGCCGCCACAGCTTCGGTGCCGAGCCGGGTCTCCGCTGCTGCTGCTGCCGCCGCTACAGCTTCGGTGCCGAGCCGGGTCTCCGCTGCTGCTGCTGCCGCCGCTACAGCTTCGGTGCCGAGCCGGGTCTCCGCTGCTGCTGCTGCCGCCGCTACAGCTTTGGGGCCGAGCCAGGTCTCCGCTGCTGCTGCTGCCGCCGCCACAGCTCCAGGGCCGAGCCGGGTCTCCGCTGCTGCTACTGCCACCGCCACAGCTCCAGGGCCGAGCCGGGTCTCCGCTGCTGCTGCTGCCGCCGCTACAGCTTCGGTGCCGAGCCGGGTCTCCGCTGCTGCTGCTGCCGCCGCTACAGCTCCAGGGCCGAGCCGGGTCTCCGCTGCTGCTGCTGCTGCCGCCACAGCTCCAGGGCCGAGCCGGGTCTCCGCTGCTGCGGCTGCCGCCGCTACAGCTTCGGGGCCGAGTCGGGTCTCCGCTGCTGCTGCTGCCGCCGCCACAGCTCCAGGGCCGAGCCGGGTCTCCGCTGCTGCTGCTGCCGCCGCTACAGCTCCAGGGCCGAGCCGGGTCTCCGCTGCTGCTGCTGCCGCCGCCACAGCTCCAGGGCCGAGCCGGGTCTCCGCTGCTGCGGCTGCCGCCGCTACAACTTCGGGGCCGAGTCGGGTCTCCGCTGCTGCTGCTGCCGCCGCCACAGCTCCAGGGCTGAGCCGGGTCACCGCTGCTGCTGCTGCCGCCGCCATAGCTCCAGGGCTGAGCCGGGTCTCCGCTGCTGCTGCTGCCGCCGCTACAGCTTCGGTGCCGAGCCGGGTCTCCGTTGCTGCTGCTGCCGCCGCTACAGCTTCGGTGCCGAGCCGGGTCTCCGCTGCTGCTGCTGCCGCCGCTACAGCTTCGGGGCCGAGTCAGGTCTCCGCTGCTGCTGCTGTTGCTGCTACAGCTCCGATGCCGCCAGCTCCGCCATTAGGCCTCGGCGCAGACGGAGACGGGGAATACGACCGAAGAAAAAGTCGCATCCCCCGAAGGAAGAGACCAAGGCATGTTTCTCCCACCCCACCCACACACATACACAACTTAATAAAACAAAATTAACTAAAACATGACAAGAAACAAAACGAAAGAAAAAAAACAGACGGACTGCAGGTGGGCCGCAGCTGTTAAGCCAGCGCTGCCATCTTGAACCTTACAGCGCCAGAGATGCGGGTTCAATCCTGACTATGGGTCCTGTCTGTATGGAGTTTGTACTATATGATTGGTGGGCCAAAGGGCCTGTTTCCACACTGTATCTCTAAACTAAAATAAACTAAGCTAAGCCTGTAGAAGTTTGTTGGTATTTTGTAATATGTCAACTCTATAATTCTCAGAAAGTAGAGTGTTGGCGTACCTTCTTAGATCTCTGTGCTGGGACTCGGAACAGGTCATGCAAGATATTAACAGCCAGGAAATTGAAGCTGCTAACTCTCTCCACTGTTGACCTACAGAGAAAATTGGCACGTGGTCTCCTGACTTCCCCGTTCTGAAGTCAATGATTGGCCCCTTGGTTTTGTTGAGTTGAGGCACGACTCAACCAGCTGTTCTATCTCCATCGTGCCTGCTGACTCATCCTCCCCTGATGATTCAGCCAACAACAGTAGTGTCATCTGCAAATTTGTTGATTGCGGTCTGCTGATGAGTAGCCAAACGATTCAGTTGCAAAGGGGCCCAGTTCTTGGAGCTTGGTGATGAGTTTTGAGGGGATGATAGTGTTGAATGCCGAGCTGTAGTCGATGAATAACAGCCCAGCGCACATGTTCTTGTATCCAGATGGTCCAAAGCAGAGTGAAGAGCCAGTGAGATAGCATCTCCTGTTGACCTGTGGTGACAATAGGCCAACTAAACATGGTGCAGTCCACCAATTCGCAACACTCTCTTAACCTTTCCTTTTCATCTCTGTCTGTATGCAGGAAGAAGCGAGGAATGGAGCAGTAGTCATTCCTGATGGTGCTATTGTAGTGGTCGGGTGTGCTCAAGGTGATGTGTTCATTTGTAATTAGGCAGATGTTTTGGTCTGCTGTTGATCTTCTTTCCAAGCAAGGAATGCCAGCTAAGCACCAGCATTTCACAAATGGTGGTGCAGCAGAACAATCCAAAGGACAGATAATTCAGTAAACAATGAGTTAACTTTTGGGTTTGAAATCATTAGTGCCGATGTTAATATCATTACATCCATGCCATTATTACAAATTCAATTTAGAAAACCTAATTAAGGCATGCTACTAGCCCAACATTTAATGGGTGAATCCAAAGAACTGAACAGGAGGAGGGAATGGCATTTAAGGAAAGCAACATGTATTGAATGCAAAACGGACACTTCCAGAAATCAATTCCCAATGTAGGTGCTCCATGTTGAACATTATGCGAAGAGTAAATATAGTTAATTGCGTTTATCAATACCACTGCAAAATGAACTTCCTCTGGCATCTGAGAGCATTAATCACAGTGCGTAAATTGCTTTGAATGTTATTGATCACTTGACAACTGTAAAGGAAGAGTTACCCTTCGAAACCCTCCAAAAATCTCTACACATTCTGAACTGAGAACTGCAAAGGAAGACACATACAGCTGGAGTAGGTCAACGGATCAGGTATCACCTCAGGACAATATAGATTTTGGGTTGGGACCTTTGCTTCAGGGGGTAAACCAGCATCTGCAGTTCCTTGTTTCTACCCAGAACTTCATAGTTGGCTTTAACTGAGGCGGATTGAAGGATAGGTGACCAGCCACAATCAGGTGCTATGTTAGTCATTTCAAAATAAAATCAGACCCCTTGACCTTGATTAAAATTTCAACCAAACCAATGTCATAGAGAAAGAGAATTTCAGCAGTTAAAAGAATGTGCCACCAGGATGGGTCTAAGCAGGTACGTTTAGTATAATTTAGGTATACAGCGTGGAAACAGGCACTTCAGCCCACCCAGTTCGTGCTGACCAGCAATCACCCCGTACACTAGTTCTATCCTACACACTAGGGGCAATTTACAGAAGCCAATTAATCTACAAACCTATACATCTTTGGTGTGTGGGAGGAAACCGGAGCACCCAGAGAAAAACTATGTGGTCACAGGGAGAACATTTTGGGCGCCATATCTGAGGAAGGATGTGCCGGCTCTGGAGAGGGTCCAGAGGGGGTTTACAAGAATGATCCCAGGAGTGAGGATGTTTACATAAGATGAGCGTTTGACGGCACTGGGCCTGCACTCGCTGGAGTTTAGAAGAATGAGGGGGGACCTCATTGAAACATACAGGATAGTGTAAGGCTTGGATAGAGTGGATGTGGAGCGGATGTTTCCACTAGTGGGAGAATCTAGGATTAGAGGTTATAGCCTCAGAATTAAGGAAGGAGATAAGGAGGAATTTCTTTAACCGGAGGGTGGAAAATCTGTGGAATTCTCTGCCACTGAAGGCTGTGGAGGCCGCCGGTGGATATATTTAAGGCAGAGATAGAGAGATTCTTGGTTAGTACAGTCAGTATTGGAGTCCTCATAGAGTGAAGTAAAAGAAAATTGATTGCTGCACACTTACGTAACAAGTGGACAGACTTCATGGGGGCACAGGGACTGCTCACCCATTGTTTGTAATGGAAGTAGTTGGATGCAAGCGCCTGATGCCAGAATTTCGTTTAGTTTAGTTTAGTTTAGTTTACTGTCACGTGTACCGAGGTACAGTGAAAAGCTTTAGTTGAGTGCTATCCAGTCAGCAGTAAGACAATACATGATTACAATTGAGCCATTACATGATAAGGGAATAACGTTTAGTGCAAGGTAAAGCCAACAAAGTCCGATCAAGGATAATAATAATAATAATAATAATAAATTTTATTTTTATAGCGCTTTTCTAAGACTCAAAGTCGCTTTACAATAGTATCGGAATAACATATAATCGGAATATAACAAATAATAAAGACATCACAGAGACACAAATTAAAAACAGAATTCAATCCAAAAACAGAAAATCAAAAACACAGTGTGAAGAGAGAGCAGCGGCAACCAATTCGTGCCAGCGTCCACTCTCCCTTCACGGCAGCCATCTTGGACACAGACCTACAAGACTACAGTTAGACAAAAAAAATCATCCCCCCACAGTGGATAGCACTGTGGAGGAAGGCACAATGTCCAGTCCCCACCCCATGTTCACCCCAAAGTCAGGCCTATTGAGGCCACCGCAATTGCCTCTACGGAGGCCCGATGTCCCTGGCCGTTCTCACCGGGTGGTCTTGCCCCGGCGTCGGGAGAGTCCTTTCGGCGGCTGGGCCACTTGGAACGGCCGCTTTCTGGTTGGAGCCCGCAGCTGCCGAAGCCGACAAGGCCGCGCCGGTTTGGAGCTCCCAGGCTCCAGATGACAAAGTCGGCGCCGCCTCTCCGCAGCCCGCAGCCCGGAGTTGTTGCTCTCGGCGGTCCAGCTCGCCAGAGCTCCAGCGCGTCGCTCCAGCGCGGCGACCCAGGCAAGGCATCGCCCGCTCCGCTCCGCTCCAGCGCTCCAATGCTGTGCCGCCGCCGAGGCCGAGGTGCTGGGCGGTTCCCGCCAGGAAACGGCGCTCCAAGCCCGCAGGTAGGCCACGAGGACGGATCGACGGGCAGCCCGGAGAAGAAGCTGCCACACCGACCAGGTAGGGACCTAGAAATTAGGTTTACACCTACCCCCCACATTAAAAAGACCATATCCCCTACAAACAAAAAACAGGACTCAGTAAAAACTATAAAAAAAACGGATTTAAAACGGACGGCTGCTGGCTAGCAGCCGTTCACCAAGATGGCTCCTCCTCCTCTGAATAGGAGGAGGAGGAGGATAGTCCGAGGGTCACAAATGAGGTAGATAGTAGTTCAGCACTGCTCTCTGGTTGTGGTAGGATGGTTTGGTTGAAGAAACCTACTGGCAGGTTCAAAATGCTTTCAAATCCTCCCTTAGATTATTGCTTATGGTGTCAGAGGTTATGGGGAGAAGGTAGGAGAATGGGTTTAGGACGGAGAGATAGATCAGCTATGATTGTCTGTATGGGCCGAAAGGCCTAATTCTACTCCTATCACTTATGATCTTATGTTCATATGAACATACAAACTCCGTACAGACAGCACCCATGGTCAGGATCGATCCCGGGTCTCTGCAGCTGTAAGGCCGCAAATCTACCGTTGTGCCACTGTCACGCCCTGAGTATCTTTCTGTTGTCAGATGAATCAATCCTCCTGGCACCTAGACTAAGCCACCGTCTCCCATTGATCCACCACTTCCGTTCTTGTCACCATGACTCCAAACATCTCACAGACTTCATGATCTTCCCTCTCCCGACCACACCAATCTCCCTCCCTGCCCCCTCCTAGACACCAGTGACCACAAAATGTCCCATTTCTCCAGGCTGACGTCTTTCTCATCCTTCCCCTCTGCATCAACGTTTCCGAGCCTGCAGTTTAGCTCCAGAGTTTCCAGTGGTCCGCTGATCAGTCTCCTACCTCCACCCACAATGTGTCTCAGAGTCCCTATCATGGCTTTGGCGTTCTCTCATTGTGATTCCAGGCCTTGCAATTTGTCTAAGAAACTGCCCTCATGCTGATGTGTCTTGGACACCTCCCCCCACCCAATGAGCAATAGTTCCCAGTCTGCTACAGACCAATTTCCTGCAGCTCCAACTATGTGTTTCTCAGATAATTCATGCCACTGTGTGTCCAAAACGTATTGTCTCCAGCAATTTCTCTTCCCAGCTTTCACCATGTCTCTAGCATTCCCAGGTCCAAATCCTTCACTTGAAACATGTTTTTGATCAATAAACTCCCACTCCCCCTTCTCCAGCAGGCTGTCCCATCCAACAGGTAGCCAGAGTCCTAAGCTGGAGTGAAGCAGACCAGCCAATAGATATTTATTTTCCCCAGCCTTTGGATTCAGCAGGTCACATGGGAAATGTGCTCTGTCTTCCTACCACATGTTTGTATTATTAGTCATCCGAACAGATTTTATTTCTACTTGCTAATGCCAAGACTTAGTCAAAACTGCCATAGAGTTGACCCCAGTTTTCTAACCCAAGGCTGTCTGATGGACTGAGTGAAATAGAGGTGAGCTGCAAAGGAATTTCCAAATCTAAGTTATTCTCAAACTGGTTCAATTTGAATTCACGAAGATCTGACAAAGGGTCTCGACCCAAAACGTCACCCATTCCTTCTCTCCAGAGATGCTGCCTGTCCCACTGAGTTACTCCAGAATTTTGTGTCTATCTTCAGTTTAAACCAAAATCTGCAGTTCCTTCCGACTCACTTTGAATTCATTGTGGTTTAGCTGTACTACCTCATTCAGATTTGGATGGGATTCCCAGACCTGAATGAAGTTGTACATTGTAGTACACCGAGGCCTAGCCAAGGTAATTGTGCAAAATCCTTGCAACCGGAAAACCTTTATTGGTAAGAAGACATTGTAATGAAATCAAGTCACATCAGGCTGTCAATTTAATGAAATAAAATAGTAAGATTAAACGAGAACTTACCAGTTTGAAGTTTGATCTGTATTTTATGAGGAGTTACGATGAGGGTATTACGTGAAGAACTCGCTCAGTGCGCAGGCGCGGCATACTTCCAAGCAGCGGTGTGGAATCACAGATAGACACAGTTATTTTGAAGTAAACATAGTAAAGATAAGGAGACATCAATTTATTAGTTTGATCCATATAATGAGGGTGGGAGCGGAGGGCACGTAATACCCTCATCGTAACTCCTCATAAAATACAGATCAAACTTCAAACTGGTAAGTTCTCGTTTAATCTTACTATTTTACTTCGGAGTCACGTGAGTGACTACGTGAAGATTTCAAAGCTCTGTGATTTCAAACCGTGTAACAGTTTCATTTCACTCACTGCCGAAGTTCTTGAGGGAGGAAGTGTTATTGTCATGAACCAATGAGTCTATTTGTAGAAAAACACAATGGTATTTTTTAAACAATAACAACAAAGAATTAAGTTGCTCCCCTGGGCTTAAATTAAATATTTGCAGTTCGTAAATCTTTACTGCAAATAAACCAGGTTTTGCCAACGGCTTATTATAAAATTTCTGAACGGTCTTTTCCCTTCCCACCATCCTGCTGTAGCCAGGATGTGGTCTATAGGCATGTCCATTCTTTAGCCGTCGACATGGATGCTGCCCTGGTGGAATAAAATTTGTACATGTTAGTGTTTATCCCAGCAGTTTCTAGCACCTGCTTGAGCCATCTCGCAATGGTTTGGCTCGTACCCCACCATAAGGTTTTTGTGACTGACCCACAAGGCTTTTCATCTCCCTCGAATATTCTGGTTGTGTCTATGTAGGATAGTAGGTGGGTCATGGCACATAACCGTGGTTCTGGTGGGTAAGCCACGACTGGATTAGGTGTTCCTGGTCTGCTCTGTTTGACCAGTCGCTGGATAACGACAGATCTGGTCTGGAGCTGTGATCATGTTGTCCAGTCGCAATAGGTGTAGTGACTGGACCCTCTGAGCGGATACAAGTGCCATCAACATGAGCATCTTTAGTGTAGCTTGCTCGAGGCCGGGGGATCTGGCTGGTGGCCATTCCCTGAGATATGTCAGGACCACACTGATATCCCAAATATGGGTATACCTGGGCTTAGGGCTTGATATTGTAAATGCCCTTCATCAGTTTTACCACCAGTGGATGGGATCCCATCACCTGTTGTCCTGGCGCTGGTTTGAGATAAGCAGAAAGAGCACTCTGCGCTGTGTTGATGGCACTGTAGATGATCCCTACATCGTGGTGTAGATGGCCAGGATCTCCAGTATGTTGGTGGCTGTAGCTGTTGCGTATGTTGTCCCTGTTTCCTGGCAGTACTTCTCCCTTTTTTGATGCTGGTTAAGTACTGCCTCTTGGTGGATGTTCGAAGGGATGCCGACATGGTGGTGATGGTTTGTTTCGACAATCCCAGTTCCAGGTAAGGTCTGTTCAAACTTGCAACCCAGGCGTTTAATTTTCTTATGGCATGGGTGTTTAGCTTACCTGGTAGGTAAGTAGCTGATAGCCAAATATGTCTTTCGACACACCATTGCCAAATCATGTTGACCAATTTGTCGCATGATAATGATTTTATGCCACCCATATGGTTAATATAAGCCATCACCGTAGTATTTATCAATTTGTAACCGAACATGCAAGTGCTGCATATTAGATACCTATGCTTTTAAACCATAAAAGGCGCCCAACATCTCTAGATAGTTAATGCCCAGTGTAAGTAGTAATGATGACTCTAGGTTAGTCCATCTACCACTTGTGCTGGATATGGAGTTAGTCGCTCCCCAGCCTTGAGCACTGGCATCTGTTTGAATAACTAAAGTAGGGTTAGTGATAAAGATAGGGCTGAAACTATGCCAAACGTTTTCTGCCCACCACTGTAGCTCTTATATTGCTTCAGTGGGTAAGTTCATGACACGATCATAGTGACCTGTATGTCGTTTTATTGCCCGTACCTTTGCTCTCTGTAAATTTTTTGATAGTGCAAAGGTCCGAATTGTGTAGCCGGAAATGCTGCTACCATTTCCCATATTACTCTTGCTACTTGTCGAATAGTTGGTCACTCGTTGACATTAATTTGTTGCATGATTGTGCTAATTCAACCATTTTTGCCTTTGGCAAGGTAACAGTCATATGGACTGAGTTAATTGTGAAGCCCAGGTAGTCCATGATAGTGGATGGCTTCAACTTAGATTTATCTGGATGTAGGACGAACCCCAGAGTTTCGAGGAGCTGTTTTGTAGCTGATACTGCTGCCACAGCCAATTCCATCGTTTTCCCTACTATGAGAATATCCTCCAGATATGCCATGACAATATGTTTTTGTTTTCTTAGTATTCCCATGGCTGGGTTCAATATTTTGGTGAATAATCTTGGGCTGAAGTTAGCCCATAGGGCAATGCTTTGTACCATCCAGATAAATTTTAGGTATCTGCGATGATCCTTGTATATGGGTACTAGATAGTAAGCATCTTTAAGATAAATGCTTGCCATGAAGTGTCCTTTGGAATTCAGTTGTTTGGCAGTAACATATGTCTCCATTTTGAAATGTATATACTTAACAAATTTGTTTAGTGATGTTAAGTCAATGATGATGCGACAGCCACCATCTTTTTTGGTTTTAGTGAATATATTCGATACAAATTCCAAAGGTTCATGTTTGGTCTTTTCGATGACCCCCTTTGGTTAAGTCTCACCAGTTCAGCTTGTCCCTCATGTTTCTCTTTGACGGAGGGAGAAATACCCTTTGGGGCCATTGTTGAACTGGCGGCGTTTTTTCTGACATGAATTGTATTTTATATCCACTAATGCTGTTGAGTATATACTTGTCACTCGTGACCATACCCCATGCTTCTTTAAACAAGTGTAATCTCCCCCCTGTTAATAAAGCACCCTTATTCTCTATATGCTGGTAGGGACCAGACCCACCTACCTCCATGGTTAATGACGATTCTGTTTCTTCTTTTTCCTGAAGATTTTGTTCTGACGTGCTGGCGATGTTGGGGGGGAGGCGCATTTTCCAGAGGGTCCACTGCGGGCCCTGATCTAAAAGATCTTTGGGGATAATGTGCGGACCCCAAGCGTTCACCAGTCCCATATTGTGGACGTCGACTGGTGGATGCCGTGGGGTGCTGCCGCTTGGGTATCGGAGGTCTTGGTTTGCTCGTCCCGGGGCCTGCCCTCATTAGGCTGAAGGTTTTTGATGCTTCCTGCATCTCCTTCAGTTTTTTATTGAAATCTTTCCCAAATAGCAGCGCGTCCGTCTCCGCAGCTGGGGCTTTACACAAGCCAGCAAATTTGGGATTGAGGGCAGGTCTTATGTTTCCCTCCGGAGATTGTTGATCTCAAATTGTGTGGTACACATTAATGCCAGCACATCCTGCTGGCAGGTATCCATCTCCGTGGTCTCCACGGAACGAGCAAATGCTGTGATGGCCGACGTCATGAGCCTTAGGATCCGCTGTAGCTTGAGTTCTTGGGTCCGGATGTGTGACCCACATGCCCCCAGATTTGGCTGTGGACACTTTTTACTTTGAGGGCCTCACAGTTTTCTGGTGCTGTGTGTTGTTTCAGCACCTCAGCGAGCACCTTTTCCAGTAATGGTTGATACTGGCCGCCATTCTTGGTTCCAGCGGTGCTCCAGCCCGTGGGGTTGCTACAAGCGGTCCATCACACCCAACAGCTCTTCATGTTCCTGCACCCCTGGCATACTCCCGAATTCGTCCGCCTGCCCCTGTTCCAGACCAGCCCAGCCCTGGTCACCAATGCTAGCCTCCAGTAATGAGGGAGCAGAGGGCAGTGTACAGAACACTGTGGAGGGGGTGCCTGACCTCCCTCCGCGAGAGCGCTCTTTCTGCGCATCTCGCTGGAGCTGCTCCAATTGCTGTTGGATGCAGCTCAGGCGGCTGTCTCTCCTCCATTTAGGTGGAGACATGTCCCCGTCCGACGAATCGGACGCCACCGGCCGGATGCCTGTTCGGATGGCTAGACATCCAGCCCGCAGTTCAGGCACTAGCGGGACTGGGCTCGGCGCGGTGATGGGGATAGCGGAGCGCCCGGTAATTGTTCCTACCGCCTTCTTCTGGAACTTTTGTGCCTTGTAGTAGCAAGAGTGCCCCTCAAGCAGCGCGTCTCGCAGGCACCTGCTCCGTGAGCCGCTCCAGCGGCTCAGGCGGCTCTCTCTCCCCCCATGCGGGTGGAGAGACGTCCTGTCCGACATCGGGAACACCTGCCGGATGCCTCTCGAGTGGCTATGCATCCAGCCCGCTGCTCAGGTACTAGCGGGCTGGCCTCGGCACGGTGTCGGGGAATTACGGAACACCGGGTAACGCTCCTACTGCCTGTTGCTGCCCCCCTCCCCGACGGGAATACGTTCCTCCTTGAACGGGGGACAGTTTTGTTCCAGAGCCTTTTTCTCTGCCTGTAAAAAACACAAGCAGAAAAAGGCTCACCTGTAAAAGAAAACCCGACCTCAGGGTACTCACCTGACGGTCCAGTTCATTCTGTAACGGGAGAGCCTAACTCCCGTGGCAGCCGCTGTTGCACTGCTGGCGTAATGCCGCGCCTGCGCACTGAGCGGGTTCTTCACGTAGTCACTCACGTGACTCCGAAGTAAAATTCACTGGTACTAGATTCAAACTTGCTGTTGGCTGCAACCTGGCGTATTGAACCTCTTTGCAGAGTAGTCTGCATCGTTCTGTATTTCCTCACTTTGTTTCACTCCTAACTTGTTTTACTTCTGTTTTTCAACAGCCCTTCTCATGTCGCAGATTCCCATTGTGGCTGGGATTATTTGCAGCATATCCAGGATCAAATTTTATTCCTGTTTATTCCTGATCTCCCTTCTCTATTTAAGGTGCCATATAGTACAAGGGGCTGTGGTGTAGGATTAGATTGCCTAACAAATGTATTAAACAATAAAAGAACAAGGAGGTAGCAGCAATAATATACAGCATACTTTAAGAAGAGTTATTGAGTTTAGCTAGCTGCTACAGTTATGAGAAACTAGGTAATTCTCGTTTGTTGTACTGATCTATAACATAAATAACATCAAACATTTTTTTCCATCCACAGCAACAATCAGGCCTGACTCTTGGAGACTGATAGACACAGAAATATATATCTCAGAAATACCTGAAAAAGAATCACCAGAGCAAAGAAAATTTAAAAAACCATTACATTCAAAACAGCTGTCAAATCAAGCACGCATTTGAACAAATCTCACACTATGTTTATATTTGAATTGAATGACTTGGCCCATCTCCCATACACCTGACTGGTGCACTGGGATGACCTTCTCACAGGCAAGGTAAGTGTATTACTGTGGCATACGAGCGGAGGTTCTTCAAACCTTTGAAAAGATTGCTTTTTAAATTTGCTTCTTTCTCAACATCAATCGTTCATTTCACCTCTGTGTTACTGGCACCAGATTGAGATGCAGGTAAGCAAGTTTGCCTCTCCGAGCAATGAAGGCAAGGGATACTGATCAGGTTCTCCAGCCATTTCCACCTCCTTCAGTGAAATTTGCACGAGGCATGAGGTTCAGGAAGAAACTGTCCCTACTGCAAGCGAGGATAGGAAAATGAAAATGTATTGGGACATTAACATTAAAATAGGCAATCTGATGGACAGGTAAATATTGTCCCGTTTACTGGGGAGAAAACCTTTGCGTGCCCCTCAAACCAAAGATGTGCGGGTTTGTAGATTAATTGGCCCCTGTAAAATGCCCCTCATGTGGAGGAAGTCATAGTCATAGAGTGATACAGTGTGGAAACAGGTCCTTCGTCCCAACTCACCCACACCGGCCAAAAATGTCCCAGCTACACTGGTCCCACTTGCTTGCGCTTGGTCCATGTCCCTCCAAACCTGTCCTATCCATGTACCTGTCTAACTGTTTCTTAAACAATGGGATGGTCCCAGCCTCAGCTACCTCCTCTGGCAGCATGTTCCATACACCCACCACCCTTTGTGTGAAAAAGTTACCCCTCGTGTTCCTATTAAATCCTTTCCCCTTCACTTTGAACCTATGTCCCCTGGTCCTCGATTCCCCTACTCTGAGCAAAAGACTCAGTGCATCTACCCGATCTATTCCTCTCATGATTTTGTATACCTCTATAAGATTACCCCTCATCCTCCTGCGCTCCATGGAATAGAGACCCAGCATACTCAATCTCTCCATATAGCTCACACCTTCTAGTCCTGGCAACATCCTCATAAATCTTTTCTGAACCCTTTCAAGCTTGACAATACCTTTCCTATAACATGGTGCCCAGAACTGAACACAATATTCTAAAATGCAGGAAGATTGTTCCCGATGTTGGGGAAGTCCAGGACAAGGGGTCACAGCTTAAGGATAGAGGGGAAATCCTTTAGGACCGAGATGAGAAAAACATTTTTCACACAGAGAGTGGTGAATCTGTGGAATTCTCTGCCACAGAAGGTAGTTGAGGCCAGTTCATTGGCTATATTTAAGAGGGAGTTAGATGTGGCCCTTGTGGCTAAAAGGATCAGGGGGTATGGAGAGAAGGCAGGTACGGGATACTGAGCTGGATGATCAGCCATGATCATATTGAATGGCGGTGCAGGCTCGAAGGGCCGAAAGGCCTACTCCTGCACCTATTTTCTATGTTTCTATGTAAATGCGGTCTCACCAATGTCTTATACAACTACAACATGACCTCCCAACTTCTATACTCAATACTCTGACCGATGAAGGCATAAGTGCCAACAGCCTTTTTGGCTACCTTATCTACCTACGACTCGATCTTCAAGGAACCATGCACCTGTACTCCTAGATCCCACTGCTCTACAACACTACCCTGAGGCCTACCATTTACTGTGTAGGTCCTGCTCTTGTTCGACGTCCCAAAATGCAACAACTCACATTTCTCTGTATTAAATTCTATCAACCATTCCTCCGCCCACCTGGCCAATCGATCCAGATCCTCCTGCAATCTTTCACAACCATCTTCACTATCTGCAAAACCACTAACTTTTGTATCATCAGCAAACTTGCTAATCTTGCCCTGTATGTTCTCATCCAAATCACTGATGTAGATGACAAACAGTAACGGGCCCAGCACCGAACCCTGAGGCACACCACTAGTCACAGGCATCCAGTCTGAGAAGCAACCTTCCAGCATTAACCTCTGCTTCCTTCCATTGAGCCAATTTGCTATCCATTCAGCAAGGATGAGTAAGCATGATAACATAGAACTAGTGTGAACAGGCATGTTGGTCAGCGTGGATTCGGTGGGTTGAAGGGCCTGATCCCATGCTGTATCTTTCAATCAAGCAAAAACATTTTTATATATCATAAAGTCATAAACTCATGTGATAGGAGTAGAATTAGGCCATTTGGCCCATCAAGTCTACCCTGCCATTCAATCATGGCTGATCTATCTCTCCCTCCTAACCCCATTCTCCTGCCTTCGCCCCATAACCTCTGACACCCGTACTAATCAAGAATCTATCTATCTCCGCCAAAAATATCTACTGAAGTGGCTTCGACAGCCTTCTGTGTTAAAGAAGTCCACATTGTAGAATATGATGTGCATTTATTGGCAGGTGGTGTCATAGCCAGGAGTGCCACGGAATATATATCTTCACACAGGAAGATGATACAATGGTTTGCATTTGATAATGAATATCTGCTACACCGAAGCCCTGACTCCTTTTCCTTCTGTTTCTTTTTCAGCATGAAGGTAACCAAAGACAGATTTGAAGGAGAAATGTAAGAAATGTTGGATGTAATTCATTAATAACATGCAAGAACATCCCTTTAGTTAGCGAACTCATGCACACCTCATGCTGGGAAAATTGAATATATTTCTTTTTAAAAAGATGTTATTGCTTTGTAAGAAAGGCTGCTGATAAGATGGAGAAAATTGAGAGTTTCTGCCTAATTTCAAGTGTAAATGCTATCCCCAAATATTTGCAGAATTAGGTTTGCAAAGGTTGCAAATGTTTTCTGAATCTATCAATTAAGGCTATATTCTTGCTATCCCGTGGATCCATTTTCTACATGCATGTTTATTCTATGCCCTGCACTGATAGAATTTCAAAATACCAACCTGTCTTGTCTTACTTCAAAGCAAATTAAAAGACGGGTCAAGACAAACGGTAACCTACAATGGCTACGTTACGTGTGACAAGTTTCAGCAGAATGAAAGATTGAGAAAGAAAATGGTCAAAATGGTTGGGATTTCTGCCAACTTTGTCCTGATACTAGACAGACCATTCATTGTCACTGCAAGGTTTGACAAAAACGAAAGGGAAAAAAAAAAAAACGGCTGCAATCTCTTCCATGTTAAAAGAAATATTTCTAACAGCATAATTAATAAAATGCTTGTCTGACAGACTGGCAGGCAGACACACACATCACCACTGTAATCCATGTCTCCTGGCTTTACCGTCTTTGCAGTAACATAATAAGTAACAGATGTCACCGGGCAGGGTTACTGAACTGTGCACAATAAAAAAAGAAGAGGGAGTAAAGAAAGTAAATTTTAAGTGTTATTTTTGCTAAACTGACACATATATTTAAATGCCATCTATAAAATGGAATGCTCAGGATTAGCTGGGGAAAACTGCAGTGAACGTTAAGGGTGCCTGAACATTCCCGTTGAGTTCAGTGGCGGTTGGAGAAAGGCCCATCAGTCTGCCGTTTGTCCCACCTTCCACATCTGGTTAATATCTTTCAAGGGGCTTCCAGTAAAAAGTAACCTCATTGCAGTAGGAGTTTTTCATTGCACAGGCCTGTTTATATCTGACCATGCCAATACTGCTTAAGATCTATTCCCTGCACTGCACATCAGAAAGATAAATGAAGGGAAGCATGCACGCCAAACCACAAAGGCTTTGAAGGCAAAAATAACCTCCATGACACTGTTTCTGAACTGCATTCATCAGCAGCAGTTTTTCCTCCTTTTGCTGCTCTTTTCAAATGTCTGTTAGGTAACAGCACTTCCTCATGTTCTCCTTGGAGTTCAGAGTTCACGCAGTCATAAATATTGTTAAGTGCTACAAATCTTTCTGCAGTACCATTCTATGACAGGGTTCAGTTCTTTTGTTGGAAAGTGCACCGTGGATATGTACCATATCTTGGCACTCCCGTCAGCACTAACTCCACTTCCTGTCATGCAGCCATCATGATATTTGTGCTGGGAAGAGTAAAGACCGGTTCGCAGTCAAGAGTGAAAAAGACGTACGTTTCACATAATAAACATGTCGTGAATCTACTTTACCTTTTTAGCCATTTTTCCTTTCCATTGTTGCCAGGACTAGAGGGAGTGAGCTATAGGGAGAGGTTGAGTCGGCTGGGTCTCTATTCCTTGGAGCGCAGGAGGATGCGGGGTGATCTTATAGAGATGTACAAAATCATGAGAGGAATAGTTCGGGTAGATTCACAGAGTCTCTTGCCCAGAGTAGGGCAATTGAGGACCAGAGGACTTAGGTTTAAGGTGAAGGGGAAAAGATTTAATAGGAATCTGAGGGGTAACTTTATCACACAAAGAGTGGTGGGTGTATGGAACAAGCTGCCAGGTGAGGTAGTTGAGGCTGGTACTATCCCAACATTTAAAAATCAGTTAGACAGGTACATGGACAGGACATGTTTGGAGGGATATGGACCAAGTGCAGGCAGGTGGGACTAGAGTAGCTGGGACATGTTGGCCGGTGTGGGCAAGTTGTGCTGAAGGGCCTGTTTCCACACTGTATCATTCTATGAGTCTATTGATGCAAACTCCTGCTGGGATATGACTCCATGGCCATCAGTTGTCCACTGTCAGAATAACTATTTCCCATGTGTGAGTGATGGAAGCTGCTCCTCACTGAATAGCAAAATCCAATCGCTTTCCCAGCCAACACTCACACATATGTATTCTTCAGCTGTCATCCAGAATGGAAGCACCGGCCAGTTTTGCAACCGCACTCCATATTCGAGAGCGCCGACACCAAGTGCAAGCAAACAAAGCCATCAGATTCCATATCAAGAAAGCACCATTTCTGGGCAAAAATGAACTTTATGAAAGGGGGAACTCAGATTTACAATACAGATTTCGCAACCTCAGATTCTCCACTAGATCTAAAGAGTAATATTTAAGTATTGTAATGTGAGGAGACACATCAGCTGAGAAACCTTCCACCAACGCCAACATTAATAATCAAATAGTTAACTAGAAATATTTGGCAGGTGAACCAGCAGTGAATTTGGGCCGATGGAAGTTTACCCAAGGGTCTGACTGACACTCCAACATTTTATTGTGCATGAGGCTTGTGTGCAACAAATCAAGACTTGCACAGATTGTACGCTGCAGATGGGTAGTTCAGAGGGCAGGGGGAACGGAGACTGAGGATTTGTAGTTGTTAGGGTGTTAGGTGAGTCAGGGATTAGGACCTTGAGTGTTGGGTCCAGGAATCGAGGGGAGCTTTAACAGATGGGGTGGGGGGTCGCCGGGGGGCAGGTCAGATGAGATTGTAATGAGCTGTCTTGTGGAATTTGAGATTGCAAATGCCTTTATGAGCATTAAAGTCACAGATGGGGTTGCAATAGTTTAGGAATGAGAAGGAAGGTCAGCATGTGACGTACATTTTATAGGCACCAGATCCAGGTCATGGTAAGAGCTTGTTAGGTAATTTCATAATGGATGATGTCAGGAGTGAAATGCCTTCTTGGCACTAGACCAGTGCAATGAACCTCCGTGATATTTACCTGGTCATTAGGTTACCATTGTGCAAAGTTCCTTGACAATTTCTTCTGTCAAGTTGTGTAAACTGTTGTGTGGAGTAAGAGCTAAACTCGTTCCACACACAGAGCCGACCAGGTAAATAACTTTCTCAATGATAAAAGACTAACTAAAGATCAAACAAAATCATGATGGCTCCATGGAACTGTGGCAATGTTAAGCACTTGTAATTAATGCTGGTACTAATTCTGCACAGAAGTCGGCAGGCTATTGATTTTTAGAATTACAGTAGATACAGCCAGCTTGCACAAGTAAAATTAAACTGGAAACACAGGGTTGCAGCATGACAGTCATTAGACTCTAAAAGTAATGAAAATCTCAGTGGGAATTTTCTCTTCATTTGTAGTTAATTTCCACACCCAGATGTCAAATTCAATTAAACGGCCATTAAAACAAAACCTTCTTTTCAGAAGAATGAAAAGCACAGGTTGTTCGAAGAACTGATTAACCCAAGAAATCTTTAAACCTTCACACTTCTTGTAAACACTTTAGTTTAGTTTAGTTTGGAGATACAGCGTGGAAGCAGGCCCTTCGGCCCACCGAGTCCGCACCGACCAGCGATCCCCACACATTAACACTATCCCACACACATTAGGGCCAATTTTACATTTATACCAAGCCAATTAACCTACAAACCTGTACGCCTTTGGAGTGTGGGAGGAAACCGAAGATCCCGGAGAAAAAAACCCCACGCGGTTGCGGGGAGAACGTACAAACTCCGTATCTGCAGCACCCGTAGTCAGGATCGAACCCAGGTCTCTGGCTCTGCAACTCTACCGCTGTGTCACTGTGCCGACTTTTTGGCAACATTTCAAACTATAACACGATTGGAGTTTAAATTCCATAAAGACCCATTGGCACAGAGTGAGTGATTAAAATAAATATTTCTGAGGATGTGTGACACGCAGCAGCCTGGGGTTTTTCTGTTGTCATTGATGTTCACCTGTTGCAATAACAATGCAAATGTATGAATTACATGACCAGCAGGTACAGGTTTATTAAAAATGCCACTTGATAATCCATTGTGGGAGAAATAGAATTTTCTTTTGCGTTTTATGCTGTATATCTGCATTTTTATTGAGGCGTTACACCTTGCTGCATTTGGACATGTTTCACTGCATGTCAAGACTTTCATTTCCAGCTTCAGCTCTTGCAAGCTTATCTTTTCCCTTACAATTAGTAGAATGGAAAATCACTTGAATTATTCCTGGATGTGCATCGTGAATAGTGAACATGGAAATCAATTGTAATGAAACCACGGGGACTATATATAGAGACAGCCAAATCCCAGTATCTCCATTTACTAGCACACATTGTCATGCTCATCCATGCCTTCAGTGATTCTATTCCATGGAGAAGATGACAGATAGCGGTGTTAATTCTCTGAGGAGTTCCAACAAAACCATATAATGCAGGGACATCATCAGGCACACAAATGTCATTATAAAATTAAACTAACACCTCTCTGTCCTCCAGATATCTGAGACTACTCTGGCTAGATGATCCCAGATTTGGATTTGTCAAAACATGTATGTAACAACTTGTTGGTTATGGCTCGGTTCACATTAACCAACCTGATGTCCCAGTGGTTCAGCACTTCAACTCCCCCTCCCATTACGAATCCGACCCTTCCATGGCCAGAGTGAGGGCCACCGTAAATTGGAGGAGCAGCACCTCATATTTTGCTTGGGTAGTTTACACCCCAGTGGTATGAACATTGGCTTCTCTAATTTCAGGTAGCCCTTACTTTCTCCTCCCCTTCTCAGTTCTCCCTCAGCCCACTGGATCCACATCTTCCTTTCTTCTTCTTCCCCCCCCCCCCCACCCACCCTCACATCAGTCTGAAGAAGGGTTTCGCCCTGAAACGTTGCCTATTTCCTTCTCGCCATAGATGCTGCTGCACCCGCTGAGTTTCTCCAGCATTTTTGTCTACCTTCGATTTTCCAGCATCTGCAGTTCCTTCTTAAATATGAAACAACTCGATCTGTTTTCTATCACAGATCGTCTTGGGAAAGGTCACAGATCATATTTGTGTATTTGAGTATTGAAAAGGAATATATTAATAATATAACAAAAGGAATGGCAATACGCATTTCACTACACCAATATGTGACTAATAAAGAACCTTTGAACCTATTACAAGCATGCTAACTGTCTTTTTATGATCTGATTCTACTAATATCAGATAATAATAATAATATATCTTTTATTGTCATTGCACGTCAGTGATTGTTAACTCATTGATTATTATTGCAAAGAGAATGCAAGATTGTAAACACATTTGTAATTTTTAGTTTTACATTTATGCTTACACTAATGCAGAAGAGTTGTCAAAGAGATACGTGGCTTTCAAGAAAGCATTGGTGCAGAGAATCCATTGCAGCTTTGAAGTCTGATCTGCAGCCTGCTCACCATAGTGGGTCAGTGAGTAAAATCACGCAGCAGAACTACCGGAGGGAAGGGAGTGAAATATGTATGTTAGTAGCATTACACGATAACATTCTGGAGTACTACAAAATGGTACAACTAGTCATTCCAGATAGGTTAACAAAAAATACTTTGAGATGTCAGAGTCACCAAAGAATGAATCGTATTCTGATTAGGCAAGTTGAAAGTGATGGGAGGAGTTTGTATGTTACCGTCTGATTGGGATTGACCGCATCCAGAGAGCAGTCAGTATCAAACTACTATCTACCTCATTGGCGACCCTCGGATATCTTTGATCGGACTTTACTGGCTTTATCGTGCACTAAAAGGTTATTCCATTATCATGTATCTGTACACTGTGAATGGCTTGATTGTAATCATGTATTGTCTTGCCGCTAACTGGAAAGAATGCAGCAAAAGCTTTTCCCTGTACCTTGGTACACGTGACAATAAACTAAACTGAACTGAAATCGAAACTGAAACAGTATGAAAGGTCATAAGGTCATAAGCGATAGGAGCAGAATTAGGCCATTCAGTCCATCAAGTCTACTCCGCCATTCAATCAAGGCTGATCTATCTTTCCCTTCTAACCTCATTCTCCTGCCTTCCCCCCCATAACCCTTGACACCTGTACTAATCAATAATTTATCTATCTCTGCCTTAAAAATATCCATTGGTCTGAATGGCTGACCTGGATAAGGAAATGAAAGGGGATATCCTTTGCATTGCGTAATGTTATACTATGTCCCTAGGATACTACAAAGTACTTCTTAGCTAAAGAATTACTTTCTGCTTTCTGAAGTATGGTATCTAGTGTTCAACTGGCAAGTGCAGTTATTGATTTGCATGCGTGGGATAAATGGGCAGCACAGTGGCGCAGCGGTAGAGTTGCTGCCTTACAGCACCAGACACCCGGGTTAGATCCTGACCGGGTGCTGTCTGTATGGGGTTTGTATACTCTCCCCGTGACCCGCGTGGGTTTTCTCCGGGTGCTCCGGTTTCCTCCCACACACCAAATACGTATAGGTTTGTAGGTTAATAGGCTTCGGTAAAAACTGTAAATTGTCCCTAGTGTGTAGGATAGTGTTAGTGTATGGGGATCACTGGTCTTCGAGGACTCAGTGGGCTGAAGGGCCTGTTTCCATGTTGTAGCTCTAAACTAAACTAAACTAAACTAACCTAAAGTAAACTCAACTAAACTAAACCCAACTAAATCAGTCAACCCTCTCTGAGCTGTGGGTTTTCCAGTGCAAATGGAGAATTCTTCACTACACCGAGAAGAGTGTAGCAATGAATTCTCCTTGCACAATGGAAATAACAGTTCAAGATTCATAAGCAGAAATAATCGTCATAGATTATTTATCAGATCATGTCCAAATTTATCTTAACATTACCTTAATGTGTACATTTAAAATAGAACTTTGCCACAGGTTCCACATCCAAGCTGACAAGTGAATAACGAGGCCTAATTAATGCTTTGTACATATTACTTTGTACATATGCTTTGTAAGGAACTATTGCTCCTTAACTTGTATGCTCTTTAATTTACTTTATTGTCATGAGTACTGATGTACAATGAAAAAGCTTCCATTGCTAACCAGTCAATGGAAAGACTATACGTGAGTATAAAGAATATATTTGGGGCAAGTAACAATATGTAGTGTGAAAATCAATCATGCTGTAATCTGTAAAGTGTTGGAGTTTGCTCACCAGATCCACAGAGATAGCTCAGGAGACAGTAAAGCCATTAATTTAAATCCCCTGTGTCAGAAACCTGCGATATGATGACCAATGTAAATGTCAATGCACTCCCTGAACTTTTGTCTAAATATCTCAATCAGAACTATCTTACCAAGGCATGAAATAATTTCAGTATCAACTTAAGCAATGAAAGCAAATTGCTGTTAAGCCAAACACTACGGGAAAGTAAAATATTCTGAAGGTTGGAAAGCTGGAGTTTAAATCTATGATCTAACTTTCAGGACATGTAAATAGTGCAACCCTGGCCCTCGCACATTACATTTGTAATATAAAATAATTCAACTGATTTTGTAAAGTTTTATGATGGTAAGATGGATTCCTGAAACAGAGTCAATCTGCCGAGAAGGATTTGGAAGCATTTTGTTTTGCTAGTCATGCCAAATGTTACTTGCTCGTCATGTATTTACTTGTGCAGTAAGACGGCAATGATTATGACTGGGAAGCAGGTTCCAGTGTTTCCAGTTTTCTGGATGTTTGTGGTCTGCAACAATATTTGATCTGCCATTTCATTTCATTTTTATGTTGACACTAAATCCTTAACATTATGTGTAATTGGCCCATCTTCTAACGTCATGCATTATATAAATACAGTGATGATGGTCTCCCAGCACAAGTAGGAGCTATTCAAGTTGGTCATAAAACTGTTTCTGTGGCCAATCGGAGAGGAAATGTACGCCGTTAGATTAAAGATTTCAGATTCCAAGAGCGTTTAGAGAGAGATTTTCTGCTTCTCGATGTATGACAGGCATGTATCATGGGTTATTGTACATCCCTAATCTGTTGTTTTATTCCTGTTTACCTCCTTGTGTAAGGCCTGGAGGTGGTGTACAATCTGCTGCAGCTTTTAAAGTCTAACAAAATGATGTCATAAACAGGGCTGAATGAACAGAACAGGCATCGAGGCAGCATCAGGGAATATATGGATACTGCAGCAGCATTGACTTGATCTCTGGAAACTGACATCCCCTTAGCTAAAACAAATGTCTGGACAATTGCCTTATAGGTACTACTCTTTCTATCATTTAGTATGCAAGGTAAAATCATAGAGTCACAGGAACATGGAAATTTCAGTCATTTCAGGCCACTGATTTTTGAGCTATAAAGATGTCAAGGCTTATGTAGAAATGGAGTTAAGTTTCATGTGCGATGCTTTAAGTTTCATGTGCAATGCTCCGGTATTCCCTAGGAAACGCCTTCTCATTTTGCACTGTACAACTGGTGCTTTGCAAGATGACAATAAAGGTTGATTTGATTTAAGCGGAACTGGGACCAAGATCAGATCAACTGTGATGTAACTGAATGTCAAAGGAAGCTCAAGGACTATGTTCTACTTCTGCTTTTTCGTTTAGTTTAGTTTAGAGATACAGCGCGGAAACAGGCCTTTCAGTCGACCAGCGATCCCTGCACCTTAACACTATCCTACGCATACTAGGGACAATTTACACCTACTAAGTATATAAACCCAAGCCAATTATAACCTTCAAACCTGTATGGCTTTGGTGTGAAGATCTCGGAGAAAACCCATGCGGTCGCGGAGAGAACCTACAAACTCTGTACAGAGAGCACCCATAGTCGGGGTCGAACCTGCAAGCGCTGTAAGACTGCAACTCTACCACTGCTCCCGTATGTTCATGCACGGCCAGGGTCCTTGACATAGATCTGTATCATGCAATGACTAGCAGTGCAAACCAGCTGATGTGGATGGAGTGATGTATCTTTCGATTGAAAAGAATGCCACTGGGGGCAGGGAACATTCAATGTTGATGTAGGTAAGGGCATCCACTGAAACTACAATAGCAATAAAGACCCCTTTCCTCCTGACCCCTCTCCTCCTGACACGATAAATAAAAATGCACAAAAACAAACAAACTATTCACTGGGGCTTAATGAGAAAAATAAACAACTAATCTGTACGAAATGCAGACAGAACCATAGGTAGAGTCCTAGAGTAATTCAGCACAGAAACAGACCCTTCGGCCCAACTTGTCCATGTTGTTCAAGATGCCTCATCTAAGCTAGTCCCATTTGCCCATAATTGGTACATATCACTCCAAAACCTTTTGTATTCATATACCTGTCTCTTTTAAATATTGGATGTTGGAATCTTGAGCAAAATACAAAGTGGTGGCGGAGCTCACCAAGTCAAACAGCATCCGGAGGGAATGGACAGCTAATGTTTAGGATCAGGATTCTTCTTCAGACTGATGGAGTAGGAGAGAGAAAGCTGGCAAAGAGAGTTTGGTGTGGGACAAAGCCTGGCAAGTGAAAGGTTGACACAGGGCAGATGGGTGGAGTCTTCTTCTCGAGTCCACACATAAGATTAGAAGTTGTTCAGCCAGAGCTGAACACAATTCTCGGCATCTGCAATGGGTGGATTAAAGGGCCTGTCCCACTTAGCCGTCATTTACGCGACAGACCGGTGGCGCGCGAAGATTTCGTCCAGAACAAAATCCTGGAGCGCTGCGTGATACCGCGCGCAACTCCACACTCCTCCACGCCACTCCATGCGCCCGTTCTGCGCTACCCACACGCTACCCACATGCTACCAGATCGCGTAAATGGTGCGCAAATGATGGCCAAGTGGGACAGGCCCTTAAGGAACAAAGGCTACAGTGACAAAGGGTTCATCGGAAAGACCTGTATGATTCCTTAAATAGTCGCAGTGAGCTTGTGAAATGAGTTGCAGAGTGTGTTCAGTCTCTGGCAAGTCTGGCACTGGTGCACATAGAATAATATCGAATAGCACAGAACAGGAATGGGTCCTTTTGGGTCACAATGTTCCGAACATTATGCCAAGCCAAACAATGTCATTTGTCTGTACATGATCCTTATTTCTCTTTTCCTCGCATTTCCATGTGCCTATCTAAAAACCTCTTCAACACCACTATTGTATCTAATGCCACTATCGTATCTGTAGATCACCTTTGGAAAATGGCTCACGTAGGAAATTAAATGAGAACTTTTGGCACAGAAGCAATTATGAGAAATGTGACCATTATTTTAATCTTTGACAAGATTCACAAAGATGCAAGTACCAAAACAGAACACAGTAGATGCTGCAAATCAATAATCAGAACAGAACATGCTGGAAGTGCTCAGCAGGTCCGGCAGCCTCTGCAACACACAGGGGGTGGTAGCTGTATCAGTGTGACCCATTTTGAAAGGGCAACGTGTAAAATCAGTTTTACAAGATCAGTTTTACATCACCACCCCCTCATTCTGATTATTAGTTTTTAGTTTCATTTCGTTTTGCAATACAGTGCAGAAACAGGCCACCGACCAGCGATCCCCGCACGCCAACACTATCCTACATACACTATGGACAATTTTACATTCATACCAAGCCAATTAACCTACAAACCTGTATGTCTTTGGAGTGTTGGCGGAATCCTAAGATCCCGGAGAGAAACTATGCAGGTCACGGAGAGAACGTACAAACTCCGTACAGACAGCACCCGTAGTCAAGATCGAACCCGGGTCCCTGGCACTGTAATGCAGTAGCTCTACTGCTGCACCACCGTGCCGTGCCATCCTTAGTAACTGGCTACACGCCATGTGGTATTGCACAACTCAACTTTACAGGTTGCAGTAATAATGTGCACTCACAACTCAGGATCAGAACTTGAAGAAAAACTTCACCCCTGGTGCTGAAATAGTTATGTCAGACAGCCACTCATTTCTCAAAAATCTAAACATTGGTTATCAATCAAATGCAGCTTCTGAAATAAGTTCACCTCTGGGCGCATGTATTAAAGTCATCTGAAGGTGTCAGTTATTATCATGCTCATCAGTTTAAATTACAGATATTGTGACATTTCGATGGACAGGGCAGCTTCACATTGGGTTATTATAGGTCTCATAAGAACATAGGTTGAATAAGTATGCTGTTAATATTCTGTAATTACACAGCCACGTTACTGTCATTAATTGCAGGCAGGTCTAACAAAGAGACTTACATCCTACACCACTGAACAGTGCTATGTTTCAGTATAGTTTGAAGAACATTCATTATGCTTCAAACCTACAAAAAATCTCTATTCATTAACGTCTTTGTAATTCAAAATGGAAATGATTATATCGAGCTGACAGCATCTACTCCATGGAGTGTGACTTAGTAATCAGAAGGTCTGCACAGCCCAGGATAAAAAGTCAACTCAAACCAAATATAACTGTGCCTGATACTTTGTGGCTGCCCTTTGGAGTGTTATCAAATGTGAACACTGAACGTTATACCTAAGGACACTCAGACATAGCTGTAGTCAGCTCTGTTAGGCAGCATAGTTTGACCACATAGTTTGTTATTGGAGTCGATTACCAAACAGTGCGGTGGTAATATCATCCAAGAATTTACAGCTAGCACTTGTTGTGTGGTTTGGTAATTACACAGTAATAATAGGGTTCACTGCCAGAACCAAACCATTGGAACTATATCCAAGTGCTTGCAGTAGCGAAGTTGTGTGGGTGATTCTCCAAGTCATTCCAATTCAAAATGGTAATTTTAGGAAGCAATTTTCTCCAGCTTGCTTGAAAAAATGAGTTTCTTTCCTGACATTGACTGCAAGGAATTCTCAAGTCATGACAGATAGACCATACTCGGCCTGAGGCCATGTTTTCATTGGGCTTCTCAGACTTATTATTGTTGATTTTTTCCCCCAAGGAACTATAAAAACATTTAAAATCACATACAACAATCACCAATTTTTTCATGTTCTTGTCGTGTGGCATCTCTTTTTATTTCTCATTTATGTTGTGTGCCGAGGCTAATATTTAACGCCTTTCCTGCATTTTCCATACAAAAGGGAGTTGTTATAAAACTCTTGAATAGCTGCAATCAATGAGGTGAAGCAACTGCCTCAGTATTTTTGAGAGAGTGTTTCAGAGTGTTAGCCAAATTATGTTAAGTTTATAGTGATGTATTAGCCCATCAAGATAATGTCCATAGCGTTATACAGCACGAAAACAGGTCCTCCAGCCCAACTTGTTAATGCCGCCCAAATTTCCCCATCTAAGCTCGTCAATTTTCCCCAGTTTGGCCCATATCCCTCTAAACCTTTCCTATCCATGTACCTGTACCTTTTCAATGCTGTTATAACACCTGTCTCAATTACTTCCTCTAGCAGCTTGTAACACACACCCATCACCCTCTAAGTGAAAATGTTGCCCCTCAGTTCCTATTAACTTTAAACCTATGTCCTCTGGTTCTTGATTTCCCTTTTGGTAAAATACATTATGCATCTCCCCTATCTATTTTACACACCTGCATAAGATCACCCCTCGGCCTGCTGCGCACCAAGGAATACAATCCTGGCCTGCCCAACTTCTCCCTATAAGTCAGACCCTCTAGTCCTGGCAACATCCTCAGAAATCTTCACTGGACTCTTTCCAGCTTAAGTCCAACCTTCCTAAAGCAGGGTGTCTGAAATTGAGCACAGTACTCCCAATTTGGCCCCAACATTATCTTGTATAACTGTAACATAATGTACCAACTTCTATACTCAATGGACCCAAAAGCTGGAGTAACTCAGCGGGACAGACAGCATCTCTGGAGAAAAGGAATAGGTGACGTTTTGTGTCGAGACCCTTCTTCAGACTGAGAGCCAGAGGAAAGGGAAACAAGAGATATAGATGGTGATGTAGGGAGATAAAGAAAATATGAATGAAAGATATGCAAAAAAGTAACGCTGATAAAGGAAACAAGCCATAGTTAGCTGTGGCCTAGGTGAGAATGAGTATATACAACAAGGCTGAACAAGATGACTTTGAAGCTGGTACGACTTGGGTGGGGAACGGATGGAGGGAGGGAGGGAGGGTTACTTGAAGTTACTCAATACCCTGACTGATGAAGGTCAATGACCAACAGCCTTATTTTAACCATGCTATCTACCTGTGGTGGTACTTTCAGTGAACTGTTTACCTGTACGCCTAGATCCCTCTATTCTACAACTCACCAGGAACCCACAACTGCCCTCTTTTGACTTCCTAAAATGCAACACCTCTCACTTATCTGCATTAAACTCCATTCCTCAGCCCACTTGCCCAGCTGATCAAGTTCCTGCTGTCATTTTTATAACCATCTTCATTGTCTATAATACCACCTACTATAATGTCACCTGCAAACTTACTAATCATATTAGTGAAATAAACCACAAACAGCATCAATCTCTGGGGTACACCACTGGTCTGAGGCCTCCAGTCTGACAAACACCCTTCCACCAGCACCTTCTGCATCCTTTCATGAAGCCAATTCTGTTTCCATTTAGTTAGCGTTCACTGCGATCTAATCTCCCAGAGCAGCCTACCGTGCAGAATCTTATCAAAGGTCTTGCTGGTCCATATAGACAATATCTACAATCTTGCCTCCATCAATCTCATCATTTTCTTCTCTTGATTCCCACAGCATTCCCGGGTATATTAGATCAGGACTGGGAGATTTATCTACCTTCAAACACCTTAAGATGTCCAGCACCTTTCACTGTAATATGGACTGTCCTTGTCATCTCTATTAAGTGTTCTAAGTTCCTCAGACTTCATAAATATTCCCCACTATAAAAATGCTCATTGAGGACCTTGCCCTCTTCCTGTGGCTCCACGTATAGGTTTACGTATAACTGCACTGGTTTCCTCGTCCCACCCTGTCCTTATCCATAATTATCTTAAAGCTAATATTACTCAAAAGCCTTACCCAGTGACTCTTCAGTCACTTGCCCTTATGAATTTCCTCAGAATAGATTATGTTTTGCTCTCTCCCTTGTAGAGTCCACTACTTAATGTGCAAGGAAACCTTCATAAAGACATTTGATAAATTCCACCCCGTCCAAGCCCTTAGCCCCATGGTGGTAACAGTCTATATTGCAAAAGTTAAAACTCCCTTCTATAACAACTCTGGTAGTCTATAAGTAACTGTACTCCCAACAAGGTGATCATCCCTTGTTTATTTCTCACCCATCCAGCCTCAATGTACGAGCCATCAGTAATGTCATCTTGGACAACTGCCAAGATGTTCTCCTTAATAGTGTTAAGGGCTCCTCTTGGAGTGCTGGTGGTCTACCTGGGAGCATGCACTTCTTGTTATTTCAGGTGGTGGATGTCATGGAATTGGGAGATGTCCTTGAAGAAACATTGTTGAGTTGCACAGCAGCTTTGGAAGGAGTTTAGAATGATGAATGCTTTGACCATTTAATGGATGAACTTCTGATTCTATTGCATTTAACATGACGAGTAATCTCACACAAAGTGCAGTGTGTCCTTTGTGAGAAGATGGGACTTTATCTTCACAAAGACTATGCAATAGTCAACATTGTCAATACTGTTATGGACATTGGATCCATGACAAGTGGACTAGTTTGGAAGAAGTTCAGTAAGTTTATCTCATTGCCCACCAAGGACCCAGTCGTAGAACTGATATCCTTCAGACCTTTCTTCAAGTCGTCAATTTGTCACATACACATACGAGATGTGCAATGAAATGAAAGTGGCAATGCTCGCGGACTTTTGTGCAAAAGACAAACAACCAAACAACCAAACAAACTATAAACACAATCATAACACACATATTCTTTTACATAATAAATAATGGAAGGAAAAACGTTCAGTAGAGTTATTCCCTGGTGAGATAGGCATTTACAGTCCGAATGGCCTCTGGGAAGAAACTCCTTCTCAACCTCTCCGTTCTCACTGCTGGCAACGGAGGCGTTTGCCTGACCGTAGCAGCTGGAACAGTCCGTTGCAGGGGTGGAAGGGGTCTCTCATGATATTGTTGGCTCTGGAGTTGCACCTCCTGATGTATAGTTCCTGCAGGGGGGCAAGTGAAGTTCCCATAGTGCTTTCGGCCGAACGCATTACTCTCTGCAGAGCCTTCTTGTCCTTGGCAGAGCAATTCCCAAACCAGATGGTAATGTTCCCGGACAAGATGCTTTCCACCGCCGCTGCGTAGAAGCACTGGAGGATCCTTGGAGACACTCTGAATTTCCTCAATTGCCTGAGGTGGTAAAGGCGCTGCCTTGCCTTACTCACGAGTGCTGAGGCGTGTGATGCCCATGTCATATCCTCGGAGATGTGGACTCCCAGATATTTAAAACAGTTTACCCTATCCACAGGATCCCCATTTATCCTCAATGGAGTGTACGTCCTCGGATGATGTGCCCTCCTAAAGTCCATGATCAGCTCCTTCGTTTTTTTGATGTTCAAGAGGAGGCTGTTATCCTGGCACCAGAGTGCTAGACCAGCCACCTCCTCCCGGTAGGCCTTCTCGTCGTTGTCTGAGATCAGGCCCACCACCACAGTGTCATCAGCAAACTTAATTATTGAGTTGGAGCTGAACCTAGCCACACAGTCATGTGTGTACAGGGAGTACAATAGGGGGCTGAGGACGCAACCCTGGGGCGAACCTGTGCTCAGGGTGAGGGACTTCGATGTATTCCCTTCCATCTTGACTACCTGGGGCCTGGCGGTGAGAAAGTCCAGGACCCAGGCACACAGGGAGGTGTTGAGCCCCAATTCCATTAGCTTCCCGGCCAGTCTGGTGGGGACTATCGTGTTGAAGGCTGAACTGTAGTCTATGAACAGCATCCTCACGTAGCCCCCCTTCTGGCTGTCCAGATGGGAGAGAGCGGTGTGCAAGACCTGGGAGACCGCATCGTCCGTGGATCTGTTCGGACGGTATGCGAACTGCAACAGGTCCATGTTCCGAGGGAGGAAGGCGCAGATGTGTTTCTTCACCAGCCTCTCAAAGCATTTCCTGACTACCGAGGTAAGGGCCACCGGACGGTAGTCATTCAGACAGGCTGGGAAGGCATTTTTTGGTACCGGTACAATGATGGATTTTTTGAAGCAGGCAGGGACCCCCCCCCACATCAGTCTGAAGAAGGGTGTCGACCCAAAACATTGCCTATTCCTTCTCTCCATAGACGCTGACTCATCCGCTGAGTTCCTCCAGCATTTTTGTCTACCTTCAATTTTTCAAACATCTGCAGTTCTTTCTTAAACAAATCCTTCAGGCCTTGGTCAGTAGTGGTGCCAGTGGCATTTACATTGGCACCCAGAGTACATTCTATGCTTTGGATAATCTTCTAGGACTCTGAGGGCTACTCCCTCTTGACAGTATTTTGTCTTTGTGAGTACAGACTCTATCCAAAGATCATCATGGAGGAGTCTGGCTAAGGGGTACAAATCTTTGAGTAGTACTGTATGGTGTTATTCCTTTTCTAGACTGTGGAGCAACTCTCCTAGTATGGACATGAATACCCAGGTTTTGAAGGATCAGCTGGCATTGCTGAGCTTTGTCTTGTTCCCATTCCATTTTCTCAGATGTTCTTACAATGCAGTGATGGATCGGAGTTTACATACAAGTCAGACTGGGAGAAAATGGAAGGTTTCCTTCCCTAGGATAACAAATGGTTTTCTACAACAGTCTGTTAATTATCACAGTCACTCATGATCAGAGCCTTTAATTCCAGAGATGTACAATTGACTGTCCCCAAAATGCCATGGACGGATTTGAAAACTATTGCCTCTGAAGATATCAACTGAGAATGAAAGCAGGACAATAGGTTAGTTGAAGACTTCCCCTTGAGTTCTTTGGCACAGTGGATTCCTGAAATACACATAAGAAACTAATAATTTTCATTAACAAGAAACTATTAATTTTCATTTTATTTCTTAAAGCTGGTAAATCCTATTCCATTATTTAGCTACAAGTTAGATAACTTGGTATTTTCTAGATCTGGGCACTTTCTACTGCTTAAGTTCCTTTTGATTTCGTCTTTATTATTTTTTTACTAGGGTTTTGTCAAATAGAAAATTTATTGTTATAATAAATGTATTATCCCTTTAAGTGTTATTAATTATCTCTACATGAAACTGTTACAGCTTCCCAAGTCACTATTAAAATCTTTAATCGTTGGAAGATGCATACAAATTCAACTTATTAAATTTAATACTCTAAAAAGAACTCATAACTAGTTGAAAGACATTTGAAGACCCAGAATTCCATTCTTAGATATTAATCTGGTTACAGAAGTGTGATAATGTTGGGACGAATGCACGTATCAAAAATGCAGGCATAAGTTGCTAATGAATGTTCATCAAACGTATTGTAACGGTAAAATATCACAAGCACTTTGCTCCTGACATGGTGACATGTCGCGGGAGCAGCCCGTATGGTCATGTGTAGTCGCCCAAAGTGTCTTACCTTGTTCTGGTTGTCGCTTGGAACTGTTTTTATGTCTGGCTGTGGCAGCTTTGACAGTCCGGAGTCGCCTTCCAGAGGGAAGTGATTCAAAGAGGTTGTGGTCAGGGTGAGAGTGGTCAGATCTTACCCGCTCACTTCCTGGCCCTTGCAGTGTACAGTTCGTCAATGGAGGGAAGGTTGCAGCCAGTAACCTTCTCAGCTGATCGGACGATTCGCTGCAGCCTCCAGATGTCGTGCTTAATGGCTGAGCCAAACCAGACCATGATGGAGAAGGTGAGGACAGACTCTACGATGGCCGTATAGAATTGGACCATCATTGCCCATGGTGGATTGTGCTTCCTCAGCTGCCGTAGGAATTACATCCTCTGTTGTGCCTTTTTGACTGTGGAGTCGATGGTAGACTGTGGATGAACATGGCCTGAACTGCGAGACTGTTTATTTTATTTTTTTCTTGGAATTCTCCAGGAATTGCGACCCACAAAAACAGGGTCTCGTGTCCAGATCCAGTGGAAGTTGATCGAATGGAAACTGAGCGACATTTTAAAAATAATAGGAAATTTGGCCATTTTAGGAAAAAACGAATATTTTCTCTGGTGCATCAGAGGCTGAGGGATGACCTGAAAGAAGTTTCTAAAATTCTGAGGTGCATAGATAAAGTAGATGGTTAATCCCCTGTCCCACTGAGGAAACCTGAACGTAAACCTCTGGAGACTTTGCGTCCCACCCAAGGTTTCCGTGCGGTTCCCGGAGGTTGCAGGTGGTTGCCGGAGGTTGCAGGTAGTGGAAGCAGGTAGGGAGACTGACAAAAACCTCCGAGAACCTCCGGGAACCGCACGGAAACCTTGGGTGGGGCGCAAAGTCTCCAGAGGTTTCCGTTCAGGTTTTCTAAGTGGGACTGGGGCATAAGAACGTCTTTCCCAGGGTGGAAATGACATACACTGGAGAAGTAAATTTAAGATGAGAGTAAATGTTTACGGGGGATGTGCAGGACAAGTTTTATTACTCAAAGACTGGTGGAGCCTGGAACGTGTTGCCAGAGGTGGTGGTGGAAGCAGGAACAATAGTGGCGTTTAAGAGGCTTTTAGAGAGAGGCATGAATGTTTATGGAATGGATGGATACCGCTCACATATAGGCCAAGGGATTAGTTTAATTTGGTATTATGTTCGGCATAGGCATTGTGGGCTGAAGGGCTTGTTCCTATGTTGTACTGTTATATGTTCTATCAATGCACAAACTTTGCTGTATGAAGGACAAAATGTCAAAAGAAGGTGCATGGTTTGAATGGTGGTTAGTTTACAACATAACACTTGCACAGAAAGCCACATAACATTAAATAAAGTTTTGCTTTTACCGGGCTATGATGGTTTGACTGTCAGATGGTACATGTTATTGTTTGCTGTATTCATTAACTCAGATACACATGCCAATTTGCAATCAACAGTACTATTCATACTGAGCCAAAGTAATGGAAGATATTCCCCACAAGAAGGGTTGCTGAAGCTGCTTTGAGAGAGGTACTTTGCTCAAATGAATCTGTCACAGTGCCCCTGCTCCTCTACCCCAAATTTTGTTTCATTCTGTTTAGTTTAGTAATAATGAATGAAGGAATGAAGGAATGAATGAATGAATGAATGAATGAATGAATGAATGAATGAATGAATGAATGAATAAGTTTATTGGCCAAGTATGTTCACATACAAGGAATTTGCTTTGGTGCTCCATCGCAAGTGACTACATGACATGCAGTGACAATTAAGAATAAAACATAAAAATTAAAACATTAAGAATAAAACATTATAGTTTATACATGTGAATGAAATAAAATACCAGGGCAAAAGGAGGCTACAGACTTTTGGTTATTGAGTAGAGCCACTGCTCGTAGTAGGAGACAGACCCACAGAGTCCACACCAACTAGCAATCAACCATAATATATTTCTATACTAGGGGCAGCTTACAGATGCCAATTAACCTACAAACCCGCATGTTTAGTTTAGTTTAAAGATACAGCAAGAACACAGGCCCTTTGGTCCACCGAGTCCACCTCGACCAGCGATCCCCACACATTAACGCTATCCTGCACACACTAGGGACAATTTACACTTATACCAAACCAATTAACCTGCAAGCTTTGTACGTCTTTGGAGTGTGGGAGGAAACCGAAAATCTCAGAGAAAACCCACTTGGTCACGGGGAGCATGTATAAACTCCGTACAGACAGCACCCGTAGTCGGGATTGAACCTGGGCCTCCGGCGCTGCAAGTGCTGTAAGGCAGTAATTCTAACGCTGCGCCACCGTGCCGCACCAAGAATATGACGTCTTGGAATGTGGGAGGAAACAGGAACTCCCGGAGAAAACCCACATGCTCACAGGAAGGATGTACAATCTCCGTACAGACAGCACCCATAGTCGAGATCAAACCAGGATCTCTGGCGCTTTAAGGCAGCAACTCTACCACTGTCTCACTGTGCCTAATACATTCCTGATTTCACCAACCTTATCATCAGTAGGTTACTAAACCTAGATAGGGCTTGTCTTCATGCCTTCCCATGCTGATTGCATTCACTTTAAGTTTATTTTCTCTTGTATTTGAACCATTGAACAATTTATTTCTAATGAAATCTTTCATTAACTTGCACACCTCTGTGAAATCTCCTCTCAACCTTCCTTGCTCCAAAGACAAAGAGACTTCTCGATTCTTACCCTCTACACCCTTTAGGGATATTGCGAGGGCGAGATTTCTGGGCTCCTGCAGAATGTGATATTAATGTGGAAAATAACTACAATGAGATTCAAATAGATGGAAGTGGCGGCGCTGGTGAACGGCTACGGCTCGCCTGCAGTCCGTTTGTCTTTACTTTTTTATGTTGTTTTTTTTTTCTTTTTGTTTTGTCTAGTTAGTTTTTTTTTTTTTAGGTTGTGTTTATGTGGGGGGGGGGGGGTGGGGGTTTAAACGGGGCTTGCTGTCTCTCTCTTCGGGGGAATACGACTTTTTTATCGTATCCCCCTTCTCTGCCTCCGTCTGCGCTGCGGCCTGACAGCGGAGCTGGCGGCCTCGAGACTCCGGAGGCAGAGCCAGTCAGGACTTACACTGGGCTCGCTCCCGTGAGGGCGGCCCAGCTCGGGGCTGGAACGGTGCTCCCGTCGGAGTGGCCCAGCCCGAGGGAGGAACGGCGCTCCTGTCGGAGTGGCCCAGCCCGAGCGAGGAACGGAACTCCCGTCGGAGTGGCCCAGCCCGAGGGTGGAACGGCGCTCCCGTCGGAGTGGCCCAGCCCGAGGGTGGAACGGCGCTCCCGTCGGAGTGGCCCAGCCCGAGGGAGGAACGGCACTCACGTGAGGGCGATCCGGCTCGGGGCTGGAACGGTGCTCCGGTGGCTCGGACGGCGTTCTGGCGGCTATGACCTGAGTCCGGGGTTGAGCCGCGGGCCAGCGGCTGCGTCCGTTGGACTGGAGGGCGGCAGCTTCGACCACCCCGGGCCGCGGTGTTTGAGCCGGCCCGTTGCGGGGTTCGGTGAGCCGCGGGACTGTTTGTACCATCGCCCGGTGGGGAATTGCCTCAGCGCAGAGGGAGAAGAGGAGGGAAGAGACTGCAGCCCTAAGATTTTTGCCTCCACCACAGTGAGGAGGTGCTTGGAGGACTCACTGTGGTTGATGTTAATTTGTGTTTATTGTTGTTATTATTGTATGATTGTATGTATGACTGCAGGCACGAAATTTCGTTCAGACCGTAAGGTCTAAATGACAATAAAGGCATTCAATTCAATTTAATTCAATTCATGAGAATAATTGAGGTTTTTTATTTCCATTCAATAAGGGTGTATAAGGAATAGATCACCCTAAAGACGTAGTTCGTACTTTCATCCTTTTCAAGCCTGTACCAGCATATAGTGCATTCCCACAAGGACAAGGAGTCACCAAGCAATCTGTTGGTTTTATAGGCTGGCTAATCCTACAGAACACCATTAGTGTCAGTAGCCACTCCTTATGTTGACTTTAATTTCTTGAATTTTGCTGTGAATATTTGGGTAGGAGATTAATCCTTCTGTTTACAAACTCGTAATTATCCTGAAATAACCATAAGACCATAACATCATAAGACATGGGAGCAGAATCAGGCCATTCAGCCCATCAAGTCCACTCCACCATTCTATAATGTTTGATCTATTTTCCCCTCACAAACCCAATCTCCTGCCTTCTTCCCGTAAACGTTGGTACCCTTCCTAATTATGAATGCTCTCCGCCTTAAAAAACACCCAATGTCTTAGCCTAAACAGGTACCTGTGGCAATGAATTCCACAGATTCATCACCATCTGGCTAACAAAATTCCTCCTCATCTCCATTTTGAAGGTACGTCCTTTTAGTCTGTTCTAGATGCTCCCAATATTGGAAACATCCTTTCCACCTTCACTTTATCTAGGTCTTTCATTATCTGGTAGGTTTCAATGAGAACCCCCATTCATCTTTCTAAACTCCAAGGAGCACAGGCCCAGAACCTTCAAATGCCCTTCATGCGTTAATCTAATCATTCCCGGGATTATTCTCGTGAACCTCCCATCGACTGTCTCCAAAGCCAGCACATCCTTCCTCAGATATGCACCCCCCAAACTGCTCATAAAATTCCAAATGTGTGGAATTGAGGGGGGATGGAATTGGATAGCATTGTGGTTAGATCATGAACTGCAGCTGAACCATACCTATTCCACCTTTCAGATCTCACATTTGCTATTCTCTCACCTTGCACCTCACATCTAAGCTCGCTGCCAGCTATTCACTTATGGATGGCAGGCATGACATAGAGACCTATTACTCATTTTCCTCTCTCTTATAGCAGAAGCTGGTACATGACGAGCAGCAGCAGATCAGAGTGGTACAAGACCCAATAACTCACCACACATGGGGTGGGGCCATTGGTGTGCCCAGCCATCACAGTTCTTGGCCAGCAGTAAGGCAGACAAAGGCTGAGTAATAACAATCTCTTTCATGCATCATGCCGCCCAATGTGAAATGCTCTCCCTGTGCCTGTTACAGGCTAGAGAAACATACATTTCATTAAAGCTGTGAAAGATCAACAACCAGAAATGCTAACTCTGTTCCTTTGTCGCTGCATGTTCTGCCTGCCTGGTGAATAATCACAGCGTTTTCTGTTTTTATTTCTGTGGAACGTTCCTCATCTTTGCTTTCGCGCTTTTTTAATTGATTGATGAAATGCAGACATCACTGGAGATGCGTTACTCTTGTGTCCATCCCTAATCACTGAGGAAGCAGTTAAAATCAGTTACATCACACACAGGCTAGGCAGGGTTAGGCTGGTAGGCTTCCTTCCCTAATGGGCATTAGTGAGCCAGATGAGTTTTATGACAAACTAGCATTTTCACTTTCCAACTGCAGTGGCAGCATCAAACTGGTGTCTCTGGATCACTGACCCAAAACTCCTGCTACTGGTCTTTCTAAATTTGTATTTCTTCATTGTAATGTGCCTTAATTAGTGGGCTCCTGGTCACATTATGAACATGTAATGGCTTCTCCCTGGGTATTAGCCATTAGGTCATCATTATCTTTGGCCACGAATGGAAGAATTATGTATTATGGGAGTGGTATCGCCTCTGGTTTATCAACGTCTCAAAGTTGTGGTGCAGGGCCTCAGTGTGTTGTGGGTTCCTTGTCTTTCCTTGTCTTTCTTCATCCACTGAAATGTGTACTGTGTTATTTTACTTGTGTCTCTCACCCTGTAAAAAGATGAAATGAACTATTACTGTTTTACCTGCTTCCAGCAAGACAGTTCTTTCCACACTGCATTGCTCCAGGTCCTGGTATTCAAGTTGCTGTAAAGGTAGCAAGTTATGATAACAGTAGAAGAATATTCACTTGTCTCAAATGAGTGCAGCAGGATACATGAATATGACATTGATAAATTAGTATTCTAATGTGTGTACCAGTGTCAACATTCATGATATATTCCCTACATTAGAATTATTATTTGTTACAATGAAAAAGATTTACTTGCGGATATCAACAATGATTATATTTTAATTATTTTAAATATTAGGGTGGCATAGTGGCGCAGCGGTCGAGTTGCCGCCTGCCTTACAGCGCCAGAGACCCGGGTTCGATACTGACCATGGGTGCTGTCTGTATGGAGTTTGCACGTTCTCCCCGTGACCACGTGGGTTTTCTCTGCGATCTTCGGTTTCCTCCAACACTCCGAAAACGTACAGGTTTGTAGGTTAATTGGCTTGGTTTGAATGTAAATTATTCCTAGAGTGTAGGATGGTGTTAATGTGCGGGCATCGGTGGTCGGCGCAGACTCAGTGGGCCGAAGGGCCTGTTTCTGCGCTGTATCTAAACTAAACTAAAAATTAGCAACAAATCCTTTTCATTTCATCTTAGTGAGAGTAAGCATGTAGTGATAAAGGCAAACCCTCTCTCTAATATGAGGTTAAATTAAAATGTTGAGGTTTATAAAGCAACTATTAAATGGAACAAATCTTTGATACAGTGGCCCTCCTTTGTGGAGATGGTGACTACCAGGAAGGAGTGTGTCAGCTGATCTGTGGAAGGACAACCCAAGATCTGCAATGAGCAGACATAACGATAACACTTACAGTACATTTTATGCCATGCAGTTTTCAATTTTAGTTTAGTTTAGTTTAGTTTAGAGATACAGCACAGAAACATGCCCTTCAGCTCACCGGGTCCACTCCAACCAGCGATCCCCGCACACTAACACTATCTTACACACTACGGACAATTTATATTATTACCAAGCGAATTAGTCGACACTTTAGCTATATCTAACTCTCTCTTGAAAACATCCAGTGAAATGGCCTCCACTGCCTTCTCTCTGCCACGGAAGGCAGTGGAAGCCAATTCACTGGATATTTTCAAGAGAGAGTTAGATATAGCTCTTAGGTCTAACGGAATCAAGGAGTATGGGGAGAACGCAGATTTTGGATGATCAGCCATGATCATATTGAATGGCGGTGCTGGCTCGAAGGGCCGAGTGGCCTACTACTGCACCTATTTTCTATGTTTCTATGTTTCTATGTCTTTGGAGTGTGGGAGGAAACCGGAGCACCTGGAGAAAACCCACGCAGATCACGGGGAGAATGTACAAACTCTGTATAGACAGCACCCGTAGTCAGAATCAAACCCGGGTCTCTGGCGCTGTAAGACAGCAACTACCGCTGCACCACTGTGCCACATTGCGCAGGTGTCAATGAGACAGCCGTCTTGATCAGGAGGTTACTTAGGCCTTGCTTTGCTAAGAACCCTGCTACCTTTTTCACAAGCCTCGGAAAAGATTGGCACAGGCAGACCAGTAACAAATGACTTATTTTCAGCAGAGCAAAAGACTGAGAGACTGCAGCACATTTTCACACTACATTAATTTTATTAAGTTGTACAATGTTAGTGTTTAATGGCATTTGGTGTTGTTTTTACCCCTTGTAAATCATAAACGTCCCTCTATGTGTTGCATATAAGGATGATAATTAAGCGACTGGTTTTCACAGCCAGCCGCAGGGACGAGAATAAGTCGATAAATCCCAGCTCCGGGCTAGCTCCCACTCAGGGAAGAGCAGTGCAGAGATGAGGCCATGATATTGTCGATGACATTTTGGCCTATTCTCACAGATGAAATTGCAAAATGTGTTTAATTTACTCGATGTAAATTCCTCACACCCACTGCCTCCATGACACACTGGTCAACCTGAGGAGCACCTTCAGCAACAGACTGGTTCCACCAAGATGCCAAGTATAGAGCTCCACGGGAGATCCTTCTTCCCTGTGGAGATGGTTGGCATCTCTGGAGAATGCCACCCACGTCAGCTCAGATGAGTCTTTGTCTTCTTCTTAGGCAGCACCTCAGGATTAAGGATAACTTTAGAAAAATAGTTGCAGGAGGAGACCATTCGGCCCTTCGAGCCAGCACCGCAGTTCTCCCTTAACCCTCGCTACAAGCTGTCCCCTAACCCTCGATCCCATGCTCTCGCCCCTCACACCCTCATTCTCCCCTAACCACTTACTCTCTCCCTCTCACCCCAAGTTCTCTCCCCTAATCCCCTCTTCCCTCACCCCTCGCCCCTTACTCTTCCTCTCCCCCCCTCTCTCCCACCCCCTTTCCTTCTCTCTCTCCCTCACACACACGTTTACTGTTACTTTGATATATGTGAGGTGGGCTTGGAGGGGAGGATGCTCCTCAAACTGCAGAGCATCCTGGACAATACAGCTCACCCCCTCCAAGACACAGGAGATCCTTCTTCCCTGTGGCTATCAAACTGTACAACTTCTCCCCCTTCTGGCATGGGGTAGACTGACTCCCCTCCCCTCCCCCCCCCCCCCCCCTCCCCCCCCATCCCCCCTCCCCCCCCCCAATCTTTGCACATCTTCAATCCTTTCCACTCATCACTTTAATTTCATGTTACATGTATCTTGTCTTTTATGACTGTTGGCAGATCAATTTCCCTCCTGGGATAAATAAAGATATATCGTTATCATATTATGACTTTTACCCAGAATGTTAACATACAAGCAGTAATATGTTTGCTTCTCTGGTCAACGTGGGCTAGATGCAAGATCTAGTTACATTCTAGTTACTTGTACAGTCCATAGGAGGACATAGAACTGTTGTTGACACAATGGTCCACTGGCTGCTGGTACGATATTCCCTGCAGTAAGGCAAATTATGATGTAATACTCTGCTTTGTGAACCTAATGGGTGGTTCACAAACCCCTTGTCATCTTTCAACCATTTTAGACATAGTTTCTTCCTAGACATCCTAAAGGCTGCAACAGTATAGTGTGATGATCTGTGAGCCATGATCATATTGAATGGTGATGCTGGCTCGAAGGGCCGAATGGCCTACTCCTGCATGTATTTTCTATGTTTCAATGTTTCTATGAGAGCTTCTATACCTATTCCTATGGCTAGATAACTGAAATTGCTCTGGTGTTGCCATCCATGTACCATTTGACCTCAATGGAAAATTATTCATGTACTCCATTCATTCTCTCATCAAGTTATATGTAGTTGCATTTTCTTCTCATCCCTTGCTTAGAGCTTCCTATGAATTGTGTATATTGTGTCCCACAGCAGCATCTTCTTCTTTGAGATAGGCACAACATGCTGGAGTAACTCAAGATAGAAGGAATGGGTGATGTTTCGGTCCAAGACCCTTCTTCAGCCTGTGAATCAGGGGAGAGGGAGACACAGAGGTATGGAAGGCTAGGGTGTGAAGACGAGAGATCAAAGTGGACGAAGTTCGAGGAAAGTGTGCACTGGATCATTGTTAGCTGAGGGGAAGGTGACAAGGTACATTCAGTACAATTTAATCAGGAGGACAGTCAAAAACTAATCAGAGAACAAGATGGGGGAGGGATGGAGAAAGAGGGAAAGCAAGGCTTACTTGAAGTTAGAGAAGTCAATATTCATTTTGATACTGTTTCAGTGTGATACTGTTTGGCACAATTTCAGTTTGATACTGGGCCCTCCAAGTGGAAGTGATATTGTTGCCACATCCTGTGGCAAACCATCATGCTTGGCATTCCTTGTACTCTGATTAAAGCATCAATCTGTTGAGTAAAATCGGATGCCCCTTTTTTTCTATCTGAACCTTTTGGCTGGAACTAGATTTGTCTTTTATTTTAGGCTTATTTTTCATGCGTTTCGTGCCCTATCTAGGGTTTTGAGTTATATGCTTCTGAATAATATAATTATGTGTAAAAAGCAGCTACTTCACTAACTGTGTCAGAAAAACACAGAATTTTGTTATATTTACACCCTGATTTGCTGCCGATTTTTGTTGTGACTTTTAACTTCAGATATTTCACAACATGTTGGAATTTTCTGCATTGTGATAATTTCTGCTTGTGATGTAGGAGCCTAGATGTTGGTAATCAAAAGCCTACATATAAACCCTTTTGTGATGTGAGAGTAAATGGGCCATTTTTACTCCTACAAGAATGCTGTTTGATCTACTAATGAAGAGAGAGAATCAGAGACATAAAATGTAGGGTACATTAAGCCATACATCTATCCCAGATGTGATTGATTTTCATTTTCTCCATTCCAAAGTTCTTTTGCTCTCCCGGCTCAGATAAACATCTGGAGCAACATGATAAAAGGACAAGTTTCTTTTTTTCAAAACGCTGCAGATTCTTTGCTCTGTTGAGCTGCGAGCTTTAATAAATGGAATATAGAGTGACCAGTAGGAATAAGGAATGTATTCACTCTTGACTTTATAATCCAAGGCCAAATGCCAACATAAATTCAAGCTGAACACATGATTCATGGCCTGCGAGCCTGTTTTATTTTAAACAGCACTCACTTTTGCACCAACTATTATATTACAACACAGGATAAATAAGTAGATTCATGATTTGCTTTTGTATAATTATGTGACATATTTGTGGGGTGGCCCGGTGGTATAACAGTAGATCCACTGCATAACAGCACCGGAGACCCTGCTTTGAACCCGACTACGGGTGCTGCCTTTACGGAGTTTGTACCTCCTCCCCATGAGCTGCGTGGGTTTTCTCCGAGATCTACCGTCTCCTCCCACACTCCAAAGACGCACAGGTTTGAGGATTAATTGACTTGGTATTAAAAAATGTCTTTAGTGTGTGTCGGATAGTGTTAACATTTGAGGATCGCTGGTCGGTGTGTACTCGGTGGGATGAATGGGCTGCTTCCGCGCTGTATCTCTAAACTAAACTAAAAATGTGTTTACTTTTGGGGAACTGCAGTATACTATTAGAACTGCTGGAAAATCTTCCATTTTGTTCAGAAATCTTTCAGTGGAATCTTGAGGTCGCATTAATGGTATTTTATCGCTACATGTTAGGCATTAGTATTGTTTTTACTTTCTCAGCAGACATGGCTTTGCTTTTAGTTTTGAATAATTTAGAATAAAAACATTTGATTTAAAGATTTTCGGAGATGCATAATGTATTTGGTGAACTAAATGTTAGGCTTTGAAATAGTATACTTTATGAATAGTTTGTTTAGCTTTGAGTTTGGATTTAATATTGTCACATATACCAGGGTGGAGTGAAAAGCTTTGTTTTGCATGCTATCCAATTAAATCAGATGATACCATATTTAAATGCAATCAAGCCAAACTCCAGTACAAAAGGTAGATTTACAGAATATAGTTCTCAGCATCCTAACAGTTGCAGAGACTAAGTCCAAAGTCCGCAATAAGGTAGAAGAGAATCGGACTGTCCCCTCACTTGTGTTCAGAAGCCTGATAACAGAGGGGAAGATAACAGCCACAAAAAGCTGGAGTAACTCAGCGGGACAGGCAGTATTTCTGGATAGAAGGAATGGGTGATGTTTCGGGTCGAGACCCTTCTTCTGACTGAGAGTCAGGGGAGAGAGACGGAAATAAACTGCTTTGGAGTTTAGTTGTGGCACTTTCAAGCTTCCGTATCTTCTGCTTGATGTGGGTGGGAGGATGAAGGAATGACCAGGGTGGAAAAGGTCTTTGATTATGTTGGCTGCTTTCCCGAGGCAGCGTGAAATGTAGATGGAGTCGATGGCGGGGCGTCTGGTCTGGTCTGCTCTGGTCTATGAAAGCCAAAACATGTTTTACTATGTCAAGGTATATTAATGCAATCGGTCCCCTCATTGAAAGATTTCTGTACTCATGCATGAATAGCGAACAACTTAACTCTTTCATACCACCACTTTCAGATGTTGAAATAAACTATCTTAATCTTCAATATCCAGCTATGATTAAAAAAAATCTAATTCTAGGCTGCAATTCTCGAAATATTCCCATTTTAAGCTGAAGGTTGTAATTTTTGGTTCTATATTTGATTAATTATACCTGGATGAAGTGCCTTGGGACAATTCTCAATATTAAAGGTGCTATATTAATGCATCCTCGTGTTCAGTGCCTCAGGACCGTGCAAACTCTACCAGACCTATCCAAAAAGAACCAATCACTGCAGATACTGGAAGCTGATGACAGGTCAACGATGTGAAAAATGTTAAAGGTGTAGCCATGACACTCACATGGGCCCCACCTATGTCTGACCTCTTGTCAGTTGAGCAGAACAGCCAGTGTTCCAAACATCAGATAGACACAAATAAGCTGGAGTAACTCAGCGGGACAGGCAGCATTTCTGGAGCGAAGGAATGGGTGACGTTTTTGGTGGAGGCTCTCCTTCAGACTGAAAGGGAAAGGGATGCGAGAGATATAGACGATGATGAAGAGAGATAATGAATGAAAGATGAAAAAAAGCAACAATGATAAAGGAAACAGGCCATTGTTAGCTGTTTGTGGGGTGAACATCATCGTTATCACAGTAACTTTTTCTTGCATATCATTCATTCATTGTTCTTTATCTCTCTACATCATCGTCTTTATCTCTCGTTTCTCATTCCTGTGACTTTCAGCCTGAAGAAGTGTCTCGAACAGAAACGTCACGCATTCCTTCTCTCCAGAGACGCTGCCTGTCCCGCTGAGTTACTCCAGATTTTTGGTCTATCTTTGGTTTAAACCAGCATCTGCAGTTCTTTCCTGCACTTGGTCCAAATGTACATTGGCACCATCCCCCAACTCTGCTGCATTAACTACTGATTCGTAGCTGCCTCATGCACCTATGCCCCATGCACTCATGCACAACTCATTGATTTGATTAATTTTAACACTAATATCCACCTGGATCTTGACACCTCTCCCCTTTCTTGATCTCTGTGTCTCCATCATAGGGGACAGCCTATCCACTGAAGTCTGCAACACATCTACCAATTCCCACAGTTATCTGGACTACCCTTCCTCCCACCCCGCCTCTTGCAAAGACTATCCCCTATTCTTAACTCTACGTCTCCACCCAATCTTGGACATGCAAAATGCGCTTTTTCTTTAAGGGCCTGTCCCACTTGGGCGACTTTTTAGGCGAGTGTAGGAGACTCTGTGCTCGCCTCATGATCGCCACATGTTCGCTGGTGATCCCTGGTGAGTCTCCTTCATGGTCGCGAGGAGTTCCCGCATTCTGGGAACTAGTCACGGCCTCAGTATGGTCGTCGCAAATTTTTCAACATGGACAAAAAATTTCTGCGACCAAAAATTGGTCACCATGGAGATAATAGCTAATCCTGTGGTCGTAGGTGCAGTTGTAGTGGGTCGCCATGTAGTTATGGGTAGTCAAGGTAGTCGTAGGTAGTTTTAGTTAATCGCCTTTGCTGACCGGGCATTTTCATTGGCTCACTGGGGAAAAAAAATGTAAGCACGAGTCTTCAGAACCAAGGATAATCGACCAGTAATGTTAAATGCCCGCTGAACTTCACAGCTGTGTATCTCTGGCTTATTAAAAGTTGTCAGGCTTCTTAAAAGTTTCTCCACTCCTTCTCCCCCCCTCCCTTCTCTCCCCCTCTTCTCTCCCCCTTCTCTCCCCCCTTCCCTCCCCCCCTTCCCTCCCCCCCTTCTCCCCCCCTTCTCCCCCCCTTCTACCTGCCTTCTCCCCCCTTTTCTCCCCCCCTCCTCGCCCCTCTTCTCTCCCCCCCCCCCTTCTCTCTCCCCCCCCTTCTCCCCCCCATCCAGGGACTCCAGCAGCCCTTCAACGTGAGACAGAGCTTCATGTGCACCTCCACCTACTAGATTCAGTGCTCCAATGCGGACTCCTGTACATCGACGTAACCAAACATAGACTAGGCAAGCATTTTGCCGAATACTTACGCTCAGTCTGCCAAGAGATGCGGGATCACCTAGTTGCTAACCATTTTAATTCCCCTTCCCACTCCCACACTGATCTTTCTGTCCTGGGCCTCCCCATGATCAGAGTGAGGCCACACGCAAACTGAAGGAATAACAACTCATAATCAGCTTGGTTAGCTTACAACCCAACGCTATGAACATCAAATCCTCCAATTTTAGGTAACTAACCTACAAGCAACCTACCCCCCCCCCCGCCCCTCCACCCCCCCCCCCCCCAACGCCCCTTTGTGTCCCCACTCTCTGCCCTGTGTCTCACCTGCATCCATTTCTCATTTGCCCCTTCCCTTAGTGCCGTTCCACCTATATTCCTTCCCGTTGCTTCACATTTCACGCCTGTTATCATCTTATCTCTTTATGTCACCACCTTTTGCCTTTCCATCTTTGGCCTCTGTCCAACCTCTCCCAATAACTCAGGGCCTTGAGCCCTGGAAATAACCTCATAACTCTTCTTTGCACTCATTTCCAGTTTAATGTTTTGCAGATGTCCTCTGTGGATGTGAAGCTGCCCACAGACATGGCCAGTCCTCCCTGTGTGGCCACTACCACATCATGTGGTTGATTTATCACGCCTCCAGAGCAAGAAAAGAATGAAAACAAGAACCTCTGTAGGAGGGCAGTGACCAAATGCATGAGGTCATTTTTTATTTTAATTTATTTTAATTTTTTTGTATCAAAAATAATTAATTTAAATATGATCACAATACAAAACAAACCCGTGGTAACACATCCCGCCACCATAGTACAAAATCACCAAATTATCTGGACACTGAATTTTAACTATGTTACACTCCTTACAAATATACTAAATAACTACTATACAACGATGTCCCTCTCTATCACCACCCGGGCGTGGACCTAACTCTGGTAGAGGGGCAAGCATCTGGCTCGGGCAAAGCCCTCTTCCACCAGGCGCCGTGACTCGCGGATGTCCAGCTTGGCCAGGCCTAGGAGCAATCTAACCAAGACATCTTTGGCCCTACCCACTCCCTAGATTCCTGTCACCAGTCCTCCAGATGCTGATAGCAGAGCCACTCCTCTCCATGCGGACCCTAGGTGGAGTGGCGGTGCGCCTTGCCCTCCGGACCTTGGCTACAAGGGACGTTCTACTGGTCCCTCTACCCTCAGCAGGAACGACGCTGCTCTGGGCATGCATGTGGTTATTTGGGGGGGGGATTATGGTCTGCATCTTGACATAAACCCCACTTCGAACCAATTGACTGTGATACAGTCAGATTACATCTACCACTTGCATGCATGCTTTTGAACAGGCAAATCCACTTGTTGCTGTCAGAGATCACTTGCTTCTTCTGGACCATTGTTGCCTTCCTCATTGATAGATTCAGCGTTAAAACTTTAAAGAACTTGGTGTACTTACCCATATGTTCATCAATTAAAACCAACTAAACAGGTTAACCCTAACGCACCTGTGCATGGATTTTTAAATTGTTTACTGAGAAAATTGACTTATATTTGCTGGGGAATTCATCCTGTTTTTAAAGCAGTTCATTGGGTGACACAGTGTAATCAATGAATACTTTTTTTTTAACTCCATGTTTTAACAATTCTAGCCTATTAAACGCTTCAGACAACAAACACATCCACTGTTGGGTGGAACTTACTGGGAATGCATTCTGGAGAAGGGTCTTGATCCCGAAACGTCACCCATTCCTTCTCTCCAGAGATGCTGCCTATCCCGCTGAGTTACTCCAGCAATTTGTGTCTTTCTTCGTTTTAAACCACCATCTGCATTTCCTTCGTACACACTTCTCTGCACCGGTCCTCCAGATTCAGGATTCAAACATGCACATAGACGTCTGAATTTACCGGTGGCATCTCACAAAAGTTTTGCGAGGAATATTCAGGTTTGAGGGTTGGTGTAGCCGAAGGGAATGGCTTAGTCAGCTGTCAAAATTTCTTCAGCTATGTTGTTGAGAGGTTAGTCTGTCCTCTCCTCCACATTTGCCAACATTGAATCACTCTCATTAAATTCGGTTAGAGATTTTAGACCAGACTTTAGACCTTAGACACCAGGCCCACACTGACCAGTGATCCCCACATACTAGCACTATCCTACACACACGATGCCAAATTAAAATTTTTACCAAACCATTTAGTGTACAAACCTGTATGTCTTTTGGAGAAAACTGGCGATCTCTGAGAAAACGTCCCTATGACATGCGGTCACAGGGAGAACGTGCAAACCCCATAGTCAGGATCACTCATCTTTGACCCAGGATCAAAGCATCATAGCACTCATAGTCAGGATCAAACTCGGGTCTCTAGGGCTGTGAGACAGCAACGTCGTCATCATGCCACCCAAAGAGATATTACATTTTAGATTATTCATATAAAGTAGCTTTAAGCAGCAAAGAGGTGACATGCATGCGTCTGAACATATGTTTTAATCTTTAAATCAATATGTAATGATAATTTAAATATTATCCTGTTGAGCGTTCTGCATTGTACAAATCAATTCTTGGGAAAGTGAAGAATTTGTATTCAGTAGGAAACCCTTCAGCTGAGTCATGGATCTCTTGCTGTGCAATATAACATCCGAGATGTCAAAAGGAATTGGATAAACTCAGAGTAGTGACAATTGTTTGGGTCTTCGAATAAGCATATATCTGTAAATGGTTGAAGAGGTGTGCATTATTTAATTATTTAAAAACAAATTTTTATATTTTTATTAGAAGCAGTGTACAAAAGTATAAACCACGGCATATGACATAATACATTTATTGTACAGTTTCCATTTTGATTTTAACAAAGATGAAATAGAAAAAGAGAGAAAGAGCAAGAAAGAAAGAAGGTGAGAAAGAGAGTGGATATGTAAGAATAGAACCAAATGAGTGTAATCAAAGAGTGAGTGAGTAAAAACTTAAAAAAATATATAAAAAGACAAAAACTAAAAAAAGGAAAAAAAAACAAAGTGTTGATATACCTGCTTCATTTCTCATCACACCCATCACCCAGTCCGTAATTCAGTTTAATTCCGACGTTGTGTTGCATCATACTATCTTTGTAATGAATCAATGAAAGGAGACTATATCTTTGAAAATTGCTCTGATTTTGCTGCTAAGACAAGTCTCATATTATCAAGATGTAGCGTCTCAGACATGTTTTTAATTGTTTATTGAGTACGGCTCATTAATACTTCAAAGCGTTTGCAAAGCAGAGTGAACACTCTCAGGATTTGTTTACAAAAATCATGTTTTTCATTTTTCTGTCAATTGTAACTACAACATGGCTAGTCCCCGTGGGAAGCACAATGTTCTATTTTAAATCACGTAGATTCTTGACTTAAATCCCAGAAAATGTAAAGCATGAAAATGAGAAGGAAATAAGGATCTTGATGTGGCAGAACTTTGGAAAAATACCGGGAAAGAGATATTTGTTTGAACATCCCAAGCCAGTCCCACCCACTGCAGTAATAAACTAACGGTGATGCTAATAATAGGAACATTTGAGTTTTTGCCATTCAGGCTCAAGTTTTAATGGAGTGAATTTGAATAGGCATTTTATCACAAATGATCACTCAAGGGTATTTAAACAAGTCAGTTTATGTGTTAAATCTTTAACCTCCTTGTTATGCAGACTATTATAAATTAATTAGATATTATTAGATGCAGTTAAGACCTGTATGAAATGGTAAATGGAGAATTATTGCACCCAACTGAGAGGTTACATGATATCAAAACTACACGTTATCCAAGACTAATGGAGTCTTGACTGAGCAAAAAAGCTGATTCAAGATTTTAATTCCAGAAATACCAGCTTTTATTTTTGTAAATGTTATTTTCCAATAACAATTTTCTCTTCTGGTCTCCCTATCCTTTTCTCTGTGAGATAGAGTGCAGCGATGGACTAGCTCCTGATTTTTATTTGGTTCAGATTATATATAGAAGAATGGAACAAAAGTCTCTGAAGACTGTGGGACTAATGGACTAGCATTAGTTGGAAATGCTAGTCCAATAGCAAGTTTTGGATAGAGCCAAGCCTTATCCATGTGGAGAGGATGGTTCCACTAGTGGGAGAGTCTAGCGTGAGAGGTTATAGCCTCAGAATTAAAGGACATTCCTTTAAGACGGAGAAGAGGCGAAATTTCTTTGGTTAGAGGGTGGTGAATCTGTGGAATTCTTTGGAGGCCAAGTCAATGGATATTTTTAAGGCAGATATTCTGGGGAGAAGGCAGGAAAATGAGGTTAAGAAGGAGCGATAGATCAGACATGATTGAATGGCAGAAGAGACTTGATGGGCTGAATGGTCTAATTCTGCTCCTATTGTAGTGGCCTGGTCAAGGTCAGGAAAAGACCGGACACCAGGCGGATTCAAAAGAAGCTTTTTAATTCTAGCAGTCCGAGTACACACCACGACACCCTTATCTCTACCCCTAGGGAGTCGTCAGGAAACCCCGTGGCAGACCAACGCCCCTGTCCCTCAATCGGCGAGGGGGATGATCCAAGGAGTGGCCTACCCCCCAGGGACCGCCACAGGACCCCCCCCAAGTACCCGAGGTACGAAACGGACAGGAGGGCGTACACAGCGACCAGCCCGGGTGCACACAACGCTCGGCCCCGGAACAGGCGCCTGGTCAACAAGTGCGGGGGACGAAGTAGCCAGAGGAGGAGGTACCCTAGACAGAGGCCGCCCTGGTGGGCAGAGGCACCACCCCTTGTGCAGTCACGCGGTGGCCGAGGAAGTCGATAGCCGTCACCCCGAAACGGCACTTGGACGCATTGATAGCCAAACCGAAATTGCTGAGGCGCTGACACAGTTGACGGAGGTGGGTGCAGTGCTTCTGCCGCGAGCGACTGGCCACGAGTATGTCGTCCAGGTACACAAAGACAAAGTCCAATCCGCGGCACACGCAGTCCATAAGCCGCTGAAAGGCCTGCGCGGCATTCTTCAACCCAAACGGCATCCGCACAAACTTGAACAGACCAAATGGTGTGATAATGGCCATCTTCGGGGCGGACCGGAATTTGATTGTACCCCCGCACGAGGTCCACCTTGGAAAATACGGATGCTCCAGCAAGATGGGCATTGAAGTCCTGAATGTGCGGGACCGGATACCTGTCGGCGACGGTCGCATCGTTCAGGCGACGGTAATCCCCACACGGGCGCCAGCCCCCGTTCTTCTTAGGGACCATGTGGAGCGGTGAGGCCCATGGGCTACCGGAGGGACGCACGATGCCCATCTCCTCCATCTGGCGGAACTCCTCCCGAGCTAGACGGAGCTTGTCTGGGGCGAGACGACGTGCCCGGGCGTGCACAGACGGGCGTGCGCAGGCGGGCCAGTAGTGGGTGGTACGCCGTCGGACTGCTGGAATTAAAAAGCTTCTTTTGAATCCGCCTGGTGTCCGGTCTTTTCCTGACCTTGACCAGGCCACTACACTGGTGACCCCGCGTCGTTCATCACGCATCGTGATGGATAATAACGCCGTTGCATTGAAGCTCCCAACTCTGTGGACCGAAGAACCCGAAACCTGGTTCCAGCTGGCAGAGGCACAGTTTGCTGTGAGAGGTATCACGCAGGATGAGACTAAATATTATTACGTGGTTGGCTCGCTTGACCAACTAACTGCGAGGCGAGTTAAGCCTTTCCTCAGGGTCCCCCCGGTAACAAACAAATATACTGGCCTTAAAGCATTTCTCATCAGGAGGTTTGGCCTGGGTGACGCCGAGCGGGCAGCTCGCATTTTCAGAATGGACGGCCTGGGCGACCGCCAGCCGTCTGCCCTCCTGGAAGACATGCTCACCCTAATGGGGGACCATGAGCCGTGTTTTTTATTTAAATATGCCTACCTGCAGCAGATGCCTCCCGACATTCGCATGCAGCTCGCCAGGGATCCGTTTAACGACATGCAGGCGCTGGGTGAACAAGCCGACGAGCTGTGGAATTCTCACCATCATGTCAGGGTCACCAGTGTAGTGGCCTGGTCAAGGTCAGGAAAAGACCGGACATTAGGCAGATTCAAAAGAAGCTTTTTAATTCCAGCAGTCCGAGTACACACCACGACACCCTTATCTCTACCCCTAGGGAGTCGTCAGGAAACCCCGTGGCAGACCAACGCCCCTGTCCCTCAATCGGCGAGGGGGATGATGCAAGGAGTGGCCTACCCCCCAGGGACCGCCACACTATCACTTATAACCTCATGATTAGTTAGGAATGTCCTACAGCACCACTGGTACCAATCTAATTCCTGCCACCGTTTACCAAAATTGGCCAATGTCATGCACATCTCTAGAAGAATACTATAAAATCCAGAATGATCATGTAATTTTTTCTTTAAGCTTGGAGCTCAAACGAACGTCAGTGGAGGGCTGCAAATGAACAATGTTGGTAATTTTTGCAAACTTGACAAAATTAACTTTTATTGGCACTGTGTGCTAGTTCGTCCTTTAAATGGGGAAAGGATTCTCTAAACTGTGTGATATTAATTATGTTGCTTACTTTGAAGAGGCCTTTATTAGATACTAATTATACAGCCCCTCTTAAATGGCTGCACTCTTCATAGTTCTCATTTTCAACTGCTGCTCCCAAGCCAAGAATATATCTTTCCAAAGGAGTCAAGGAAAGAGCATTCACATCGTGGCCCTGTTTTCACCAATCATTCTACCAGTACGCACAAGAAGCACAAGAAGCACAAGATGCCATTGTGTGCAGATGCTGAGAAGAGTGCTCAGCTCTGGCTGAACAATTTCTAATCTTGTGATGTGGACTCGATAAGAAGATCTTTCCTCGTTGTAGAAGCCCTCTTTTTGCCTTACTTATCCACATTTTATAATTCTAAGAAGCTAATTTAAATACACTACAAACCAATGTTATCTCTTTAAGATTATGTACAAGGGTAAATGTAACTTGTAATGAATGTTATCAATATGATGTACAACACTGTCTGACAAGCAGAGAAATTAAATAATATGTTGCTGTTTGCTTACTTTCTAATGCGAGTGATTGGCAATGAGAGTGTGAGTGACTGTTCTAAAAGTAACAACAAATTACTAGAATGAATGGCAGTCACCACTTTCAGAGTTCCACTCCAGGGTTGGTTCTATTAGATTAGGGAGAATTTTTGGTGAAATTAATAGTGCAGCGAAGATATAATGCACACGGAAAGTGTCAATTCTCAATGTTGCTTGCATTAAGAATGCAGCAACTCGGATATATGATGAAATGTGAGAGATTTGGTAGAGAGAGGGAGGACAGTGAAGCTGGTGGAGTTAGTAGCTGGAGCGGAAACCATGACAACATTTGGGAACAAGTAGTGGATTATTGAAGGAAAGGGGGATGAAAGGATCTGAGCTCCAAGCAGATAACTGTGATGAATGCTATTTTTCACAGGAGAGAATACTGATGGTCTATTGACTACTAACTCAAACTCCTCTTTTTAATCAGAAAAACACTACCAAAAACTGCTTTTTTAGACTTGAATCATATGATTTACAAGGTTAATGCGGTTATCGTGGACATGAAGTGAGGGGCTAATAATTCAAGGCTAACCAATGACTAACATGTGAGTTACAGGGCGATAATTCGGATGAAGGTTTTGAATGGCATCATAAAGCTCCAGTGAAAAACTTAAGCTGTTTCTGAACGTCAGCAAACTAACATCAGATTGGTGGCTTCAGGTCACAGCAGTGAACTGGAATGCTTTATAAGCGGCAGCCTAATACTTATTTACAGTAACACATTTCAATCCTTGAATTTGAGAACAAAAGAAAATCACTGCGATGAAAGTGCAGACTATTATGTGAGTGGAAGTATAATATTGAAAACAATGGGGTGTGACACTGGTACCGAACAGCATATGACTAGCACCATAATATAGTTTTTTTCTCCAGAGCTCAATTACCAGAAGTCTATTTTAATCCAGTTATCCGAAAGGCCAATTATATTGCTCGCTCTCTGTCAACATAATGTAGTATAATTATGGATTCAAGCCATTGATTCAAAAGTCTTAGGTTTTATAAATTGTGTGATGCCACCTTCAGGAGATAATGTATAAACTCTTGGGAGATCAAGTGTCCAATCTAAATTTGGTAAAGAGCCAAGTGGATACAATAGACAATAGACAATAGACAATAGGTGCAGGAGTAGGCCATTCGGCCATTCAAGCCAGCACCGCCATTCAATGTGATCATGGCTGATCATCCCCAATCAGTACCCCGTTATGCCTTCTCCCCATATCCCCTGACTCCACTATTTTTTAAGAGCCCTATCTAGCTCTCTCTTGAAAGCATCCAGAGAACCTGCCTCCACCGCACTCTGAGGCAGATAATTCCAAACACTCACAACTCTCTGTGTGAAAAAGTGTTTCCTCGTTTCCTTGTAGATACCTTGGGTTTTTTTTAAAGATTGCAGCAATGTTCTGAATTGTGCAAATGTATAATGTGAATATACTCTCCTTCGGTATCTACATGTAAAGTACTCTAGTGCTAATAATGCTGCCCTAAATCACTTAAGCAGCCACCAAAGCAAGTCAACATCATCCCATCCTTCACCTAGCCTCATGAACGTAGACTGCAACTCCATTTACTTTACATTCTCACAGACCATGGAATTCAAAATCAACAATTTTTCTAATTGTTTAAAACTTCCCTTTCCTCTCTCTTTCCGAGCTGCCTTTGGCAGTTCTTGCCCTTGACTTTTCCAACTCTGATCTCTGTTGATAGAAGCAAAATGCTGGAGTAACTCAGCGGGATAGGCAGCATCTCTGGGGAGAAGGAATGGGAGACGAAGGAAGTCTGAAGAAGGGTCTCGAGCCGAAACGTCACCCATTCCTTCTCTCCAGAGATGCGGCCTGTCCCACTGAGTTACTCCAGTGTCTATCTTCAGCTTAAACGAGCATCTGCAGTTCTTTCTTACACACTGATCTCTGTTGAGTCTCCTTCGCCCTGCTTTTGCCTGAACCCCATCCAGCTTTGCACTTCTAACCTTTAATGTTCGCCTCTGCCATTGAGCACTGCACCGATTTTTATCACCACCGCTCAGTGCCCTTCTTGTGCTTTCTGTTATGGTTACATAAAATGTAATTGATGTACAAATGAGACATCAGAAAGTAGCAGGGTAAAAGAACAAACTTCAAAGACATTATTATCGATAAGCGGTCGCCAATAAGCAGGCAATGATTCATCAAAACTATCCTTTTGTTTGCTCTATCCCTGCCTGTCTACATACACAAAGAGACAGCAGATGAGGCTCATGTCTAAATGGATAATTACTTCAATGTGGAAGCATAGTGACACTTTTTCCTGCAATATCATCTTTAAGTACGTTGGTTTGAATAATGGTGAAGGCTGTTAAAAAGGGAAGCATAATGATGGGAACAACTAGGTCAGTTACATTTTAATTGTCATTACATTTCATTGCTAACATATCAATTCGCTGCTGCTCAGTTAAGCAGAAAACAATATCGCAACACATAAAGTGCAGCCGGATGCTGTCTTGTTGCTTTGCCCACCTCTAAGGCCAGCCTAACTTAGCTAATGGCAAAGTGAAACCTTCCTACTTTAATCGGCTAAAGTAACTGAAGGCTAATGCTGATTGTGTTCTCCCTTCAGGGATCACTGATCAGTCAAATTTACCTCAAACACTGCCGATGCTAAAATTTAATTATTTGCATTTAGTTTCTGGTACTTGAGCTGCATGGAACACCTGCCTTGAAATACCGTTTAATGATTTATAATTGAAAAATAAAGCATGGCCCACAAGAAGTAAAAAATATAGTCTTGAATTGATGCCCACCCAGGGTAGAGGGGAATGTTTAAATGTACATATAAATGTTGGCAGGAAGTGGGTTTTCTCTTTAACTTTACTCACACAGTGAAGGCCATGAAATTCCTTCCTATTTCTAGAACCCAAAATCTGAGCAGCACCATATCCTTCCCATGAGCCTGAATCATCCGTCACCTGTGGGATCTCTGCCAGCCTGTATATGTAGGACCAGTGTCTCTCCCTACCTCCCCACATTCACAGTGGCCCGGTATTTGAATTAGCGCGCGCTGCGCAGAACTGCATAGGGATTTTCAGTGGATGACAGAAACCCAGCATTCCTTCTCTTTCTTGAATTGAATTGAATACTTTATTGTCACATGCGACATGTCACAGTGGAATTATTTACTTGCATACCCAAGGTATGCAAATAGTCACCCAAAAAGGGTGCTTATAAAGTTACAATTATCTCCCGCTCCCCCTTTGTTCTTCCACCACTCCCCCTTCCCCCATGCCAGGCCCTCCTTTGTTCCTTCCCTCTGCACCTGCCCGCAGTAAGTTGAAGCCTGGTGATCATTGTGCGGGTCAATCTATCAACAATTCAACGAGGCATAAACTTTGGTGATGACCAGCAACAACTTCTCACCACAGCCCCTGCCTCGATGACATCTCCTCGTGGTTGATCAGATCAGCATTCCTGACTGGAGTGGAGTCACCCTGCTGGCTGGGAGGCCTTTCAAGCCAACTCAAACAATTGTAGTTGCAGCTTCTCCTCTGATCTAAAACTACGTTTCGCACCAGCTCTTTCTTGCTAACCTGAGCAAATAGGCTTAAATGCTTTCCCCTCTCATGTCTGGTAACTTGGTCAGCTTTTTGGTTTAAAAATAATGTTATATAACAAAGCCTGTATTTCTGAACCACACTACAGATGGTTGTGAACAATTTAAAGAGATATGTTGGAGTTAAACTTTCACAATGTAGCATCTTCCAAATGGAGAAATGAAAAACTTAAAAATATCCCAACATACCCTCTGGCCGTCAACATCATTTCAGTGATGTCTTTTTAATTGTTTGCACAACTGATCTCTCTTAAGACAATTTTTCAACTGTTCCATATTTAATTTACTCACCATTTTCAGTCTATTTCATAATAATTTCTGAATATTATATCTCACAATCACAATCACAATAATACTTCAATAGCCAAGTATGTTTTGCAACATACGAGGAATTTCAATTGCCAAGTCATACAAATAAAAAGCAACAAAACACACAAAATACATTTTAACATAAACATCCACCACAGTGACTCCTCCACATTCCTCACTGTGATGGAAGGCGAAAAAAAGTGCTATCTCTCGCTTCTTTGTCTTCCCGCGGTCAGGGGCCTTGAGCCCTTCGTTGACGGGACGATCTTGACTCCCGTACTTGGCGGCGCTTGGGCCCTCCACAGCGGGGCAATCAGCACCTGCATCAGGGGGATGTCAGCTCCCACGTGCCGGCAAGGTAAGAAACTGAAAAAAAAAGTTTCCCCCAACCCCCTACCCCTCCCTGCACATAAAACAAGCCGGGGAAGCATTTAGACAGACATTTAAAATGCACTAAAAATTATTTAAAAGACGAAAAAACAGACAGACTGTTGGCGGGGCTGCCAATCGTGCCAATGGAGCCACAACCTGGTGTTGGTGGCTCCATGGACAGACAAGACCCCAGGGGTCAGGCATATATGTCCTACATCCTCCATCTCACTCTATCATTGTGTTTACATCCACAGCTTGCACATCCACATACCGGATAGTAACGCATACTCAATGGGCCGATGGCCATCATTCTGCTCCGATGTCTTATGAACCTTTGGTTCTCCCATAACGGGCTGGAATATTGAAGTTTAGATCAATTTCTGGGATCGTGGACTCCTGTACAACCACCATCTCCAAATTTGCAGGTTCACTTAGACACTTGTTTTATGTAGTGAGACCAGGCAGGTTGAGCAAAGTGGTTTTTATTAACAAAACACAAACAAAAGCTCGTAATACCACGTACCTAGTCTAGCTAACAAATACAGCTCCTGTCGATGCGAGGAGTGCTAATTACTAACTAAAAGCCCGCGAACGAACCCCTGTGGTCACGTGGCAGTGCCGACCAATGACGAGGGTTCTGACTTCCCAGTCCCACCACTAGGTGCCGCTATATATTGTTATCCTGTAAACTGACTCAACATTGATTTAATTAATCCAAGTGCTTCAAATCAATTCCAACTAAGCTTACACAGGAGGCTATTTTTGAGGGTGCATGTGCTTAATTAAATTCAGGATCAACTGGGACCTTTTGAAGTGAGGGGTTTCTGAGGTTGAAGAGGACTACAGTACTCCAAAATTGGGAAGTGTTCCTCTTGCTTTCTTTCACACCAGCTTTGTTTGCCGAGCTCTGATCCGTGCGATAGAGTTACTGTCCCAGGATTTTCTACTACAGTGACACCACCTACAGTTTGTCTTGATAGCGGGTGACTGGATTTTAAGTAAATGGGTGAAGCCACATCCTTATCTCCAAGCTAATTTATCATCATTGTAGAACATGACTTTTTATGTTCTGTCAACAGTTATTAAAAACCTGTATAAAATTCATGTCGATATTTCAAAGTGAATTGCTGTGCAAATGTTTCAGTGTTCATTAAATAGGAATAGGTTGTGCTCATCAGGGAGAGGGTGCATTACTTTTATGATTCTATAATATCTGCATTATGATCGTCTCATCATTCTGGATGTTTGAAGGATGGCCTTCATATCCCACTGCTAAGTGCCATCCGAAGGATCTCCTTGACTAATAATGAAAGCAGTCTGTACGAGAAGTAATTTAGAACAGAGATGGAATGAAAGAACTTTAATTGGACTCAATGTTACTTGCAAAATGGTTCACTGCCAATGGAACTCTACTCTTGAAAGCTTGCAAGTAATAGTTCAATTCAGAATAAGTTTCACTGCTATAAAGTAATAGGGAAGAGGTTTTTATTGTGTTGTGTCTCAAACACAAGGCAACATTTTCAAAAATATTCAGGAGCAAAAACATTTTAATTTTGTAAAATATTCAATTTTATTAACTATATCAATGGGCAAGGCTGGAGAAGAGGGGTCTCGACCCGAAATGTCACCCATTCCTTCTCTTGAGAGACGCTGTTGGCCCCGCTGAGTTAATCTGGCATTTTGTGTCTATTTTTAGATGAACCAAAGGTATTTTCCTGTCCAGCATTGATTACATGATGTCCACCACTTGCTTCTACTCTGAGAAGGAATTAAACAAGATGGACCTGTAATAAAAATGAGTTGACAATGGTGTTACCTTCTCCGTAACATCCAGTGGATTATTTTTGAGTGTTCTGGTTCCTGGCAACTTCAAAATCCAATGCAAGGAGGCAACAGATGGAAATGCTGACAAGCTAACATTGCAATCAGCAGATAGGAATGTTAAGCTTGAATATTGGTGAAAGCGTGATGAGCAGGATAACTGCAGACTAATGAGCATTCACTCTGGATGTTGTGCTGAATGGAATCACCTGATGAAATTAGTGATGTAACAGTTTAAACTCATATTAGATGCTGTAGAAACATGCAAAAAACTGACTGGATATTTGAACACTCAGGCACAGAGGGAATCCCATCTGCAACACCCGTGCATGCAGAAGCCATGTCCTTCCATGTAAAACCAACTAGCTTCTCCTGTTCTCTTTGCAATGGAAGTCATTGCTGTAGCCTGACCCCACCTGCAAATTGATGTCAATGTGCTGACATTGTTATGAGACATGTTAGCACATTTAAATCAGTCATGGCTGGTGCTCACCGACAGAAGGAGTCCTTGGCCATGGTTGCACCAGAGATCCTGCCACATGACTGAAATGTTGTTGCCTGCTTCCAAAACTCAAAAAAGCAGGAGCTAATCTCAAGCATGTAGTTGTGGTATTTACTATCCCTTACAACATGCTTCTTGTCAAACTTTCCAATTGATCTCCAGCTGGGTCAAATTTCTGAAATATGTAATAAGGCTCCATGCAAACGTCGATCTTTACCACACTTTCTTTGGAGATTACTTTCCTGATTGCCATCTTATTAAATTGACACTTTTTTCCTCTGTTCCGTTCAGCATGAAGGCGGACAGTCTCTTGGTTCTGCAGGACATGTTTCTCGATGTACGTGAAATATTTCTACACGTTGTTCAGGATTGATTTAGCGCTTCTAATAAAATGATATACATGAGGCTCCAGGCATTTATGGGATAGAGTGAGCAGGAGTGTGCTTAGGCCAAATAGGGGCAGAGCAAGCATCAACTCCACCATGCCTCATCCATCTACCTGCAGCCGATCTGCTGCCTGCAAAGATTGGGCTGGTAGAGGTGAGCCATTGTTTATTTAGTTTTAGTTTAAAAATCTTTGGAGATACAGCACGGAAACAGGCCCTTCAGCCCACCGAATCCATACTGTCCAGCGATCACCGTACGTTAACACTCTCCTACACACACTGGGGACAATTTACAATATTACAGAAGCCAATTAACCTACAATTGGAGTGTGGGATGAAACCAATGTTCCCACGCCGTTGGAGTGTGGGAGGAAACCAAAGTTCTCGGAGAAAATCCATGCAGGTCACGGGGAGAACGTAAAACTCTGTACAGGCTAGCACCCGTAGCCAGGATCGAACCCGCGTCTCTGACGCTGCAAGCGGTGTAAGGCAGCAACTCTACCGCTGCGCCAACGTGCTGCCCTTATTTGATTGATTTAAACAAATTGAAGTTCAAAGCCTGGAGGTGACCATCGACAATTTGAGGGGAGACACGGTCATGATGTGGGTGGTTGGTTATATTTTTGTACATTTGCTTCTAATAAATAAAAATTAAAAAAATTAAAAAATGAAGTGGGTGGTAAGTGAGCGAAGATGAGGTGACAGGGGAAGTTTTCATGTAGGGTCTAGTGAGACTCCTGCTCATCATGCCCCCACCGTGGTAAGTTCATCACCTTCCACAGAAGGCCTTCTTTAGTGTGCTGCCAGCTCCTGTCGAGATAGTTGCCAACAGAGCTGTAAGCAATTAAACTGTAATCAGGATCTTAATGATATTCTGGGGGCCAAAACGGAATGGGATAGTACATTTTACAAAGTCAATTTTAATTATACAGCTGCCATGTTCTCGTTTGGTGTGGTGCGTTAAAATCGCTTTGTCCAGCAATATTGTGTTAGTAATATAGTGTGTGTGGTCGGGGAGCTCACAACATTATTGCTGCAAGCTTGTTAGCTTCTTGATGGATTGCAAATAGTAGCGACAGTATTAGCATTCACTGGCATTCATGCTTTATAAAAAATCACACCATTATTGTTTTAAAAATTGATTTTACAGTCAAAATGCCTTCAACTGCCATCATTTATAATTAATCGAATCCTGCACTGAACCACTAATTTTCTCAATAAAATGAATACATTCTGATGAAGTCCGAGTGTATCAATTCTATTATTGTTCTCAAACAAGTAACACAAAGCTTCTGTATCATAATAGCAGATATTAACCTAATTGCATAAGTATGATTGTCAAAAAGGAACAACAGAGGATGTATTTCCTGCAGCAGCTGAGGAAACACAATCTGCCACAGGCAACGATGGTCCAATTCTATACGGCCATCGTAGAGTTTGTGCTCACCTTCTCCATCATGGTCTGGTTTTGGCTAAGCCACCAAACACGACACCTGGAGGCTGCAGCGAATCATCCGATCAGCTGAGAAGGTTATTGGCTGCAACCTTTCCTCCATTGACGAACTGTACACTGCAAGGGCCAGGAAGCGAGCGAGTAAGATCATCTCTGTCCCCTCTCACCCTGGCCACAAACTCTTTAAATCACTTCCCTCTGGAAGGCGACTCCGGACTGTCAAAGCTGCCACAGACAGACATTTTTCCACGAGTAGTAGCTCTACTCAATAACCAAAAATCTGTAGCCTCCTTTTGCTCTGGTATTTTATTTAATTCACATGTTTAATCAATAATGTTTTATTATTCATGTTTTATGCTTTATGTGTCATTCCTAACTGTCATTGTATGTCACGTTGTCACTTACGGGTGGAGCACCAAGGCAAATTCCTTGTATGTGAATACTTGGCCAATAAATTTATTCATTCATTCTCATAAAAAATTACTATTAACAATGAATATAAATTGTAGTAATAGATATTAATTCCAGCATAACTTTTTGATCCTTTGCTCAGTTCTTTGTTAAAGGACTATGCTTAAATGTACAGGCCATCCCTTCAGTTGGCAAGTGTACCTCATTTCATTATTTGGGTTAATAGTCCCCTGAAAATTTCACTTATGCTATTCTATAAGTCTCACAAACAATGTGCAAAAGGAAATCTAACTTCAACTTTTATCACAATGTAATTGGTAGTTACTGGCATTTGTTGGACAAATGGACTGAGCTGGTGCACCCCTTTATAATCCTCTTCTTTGCAGCTACCAAAGGGGCTCACTAAAAACAGTGGGAGGCTCAGCAGAGCAGTGCATCGGTTAGCACACAAGTGCGATTGGAAGTTTGCATTTTCCGGATCCATCACTTTCACTTGATGCACTGCCCCTGCTGTTTGAGTCCAAATTTGAAAATGTTGAGTGAATATTTATTCACAACTGTCCTTCAAGCAGCTAATGAAGTCAATATTTTCTTTCTTTGAAAAAAAAAAGCCAAAAGCAAACGCAGGGTCCATTAAAAAAAATAAGCAAGACACAATTTTCACTGTTGATTATATAAACTGCTGGTAAATCATATTTTCATCTTATTACTCAGATTTAATAAGTCCCTGGCTGTCTGGTGTATTTGTTTTTGGTGGAACATTTCATTTTCTTTCTCATTTCCCACAGTGTGTATGCCGGCCTGTTCTCAAGGTAGAAAGTAATAAGGCCTAATTTAACGTAATGACATTTTAAACATAAATAGTGATTGCTTGTTCCACCAGGTTAAGAACTGTGTGCTTCAATAGAGTCAAATAAAATGCTTTTAGCCACATGATAATTTTAATAATTGGTTCTCATATACAAGATGCAATTATATTGCGAGAAATATTAAAGCGGAATTGAGAGATTAAGACAGGGACTTTTCCTGGTTGGATACCATTTCCTAGAAATTGCATTTCATATTTATTTGTATGTGTGTCGGTATCCAGTTGAGTCCCCAGCCTCAAGATGCACAGTTGGCTGATAAGCTACTTGAAATGGTGTTGGTGTGGGTCCACCCAGTGTCATGCAGTAAAATGGGCCGCGCCACAAAAGCTTTTCACTGTACCTCAGTACACGTGACAATAACCTAAACTGAAACTGATATGTGTAGGAAGGAACTACGGATGGTGGTTTAAACCGAAGATAGACACAAAATGCTGGGATTAAATCGAAGATAGACACAAAAAACTCAGCGGGAAAAGGCAGCATCTCTGGATAGAGGAATGGGTGACATTTCGGGTAGAGACCCTTCTTCCGACTGAGAGTCAAAGGAGAGGGTGATTCAGAGATAAGGAAGTGGAAGGTGTGAAAATTAAATATCAAAGGGGGGTGGAGATCAAGGAAAATGTAGAATAGATCATTGTTAGCTAGGAGAAGGTGACAACAAAGAAAACTGAGATAAGGCTGGAGAACTGGGTAGGAGAACTGGGAAGGGGGAGGGATGGAGAGAGAGAGAAGTTGTCTCCATTACTTCTACCTCATTCTCTCCCCTCCCCCCCCCCTCTCCCACCCTCTCTCCTCTCCCTCTTCCCCCCTCTTTTAAAGGACTCACCGTACACTGTGCTTTAGCCATCTTAAATACAGCACCTACCTTCCTGTCCATCGCGGTGTTTGTCAGTATCATCTTTGCACCGTGTGAATTTCACTCAGACAGCGCTCCCACCGCTTGCCCGGTCCCCCGCCTACATAACGGGCTGGTGATGCCATGACCATCCTTCATCCTTCAGCGACACAACAGAAAAAGGATCAGGAATTCACTCGCTGATGTGCTTCGATGTCCTTGAGTGGTCCTGCATAGAAGACAGTGAGGAATTATCATGTGAAAACGGTACAATACGATACAAAATAACTTTATTTATCCCAGCAGGGAAATTGATCTGCCAACAGTCATAAAACACAAAGTACATGGAACATGACATTAAAGTGATGAATGGAAAGGATTGGGGATGTACAAAGATTTGGTGGTGGGTGGGGGGTGGGGTGGGGGGGGGGGGGGGGGGGGGGCAGAGTCAGTCAACACCATGACAGAAGGGGGATGAGTTGTACAGTTTGATAGCCACAGGGAAGAAGGATCCCCTCTGGCGTTCTGTCCTGCATCTCGGTGGAGCAGGTAATTACTGGTGAACCATGTTGATATTAAGGATTGGAGTGCGGAGACAGTCACTAGATCTGGTTAAGTATATACTTCAGCAAACTTTTCATCATGTGAGGAATAGATCGAGTAGATGCACAGACTTTTTCCCAGAGTAGGTGAATCGAGGACCAGAGGACATAGGTTTGGAGTGAAGGGGAAACGATTTAATAAGAATCTGAGAGGTAGGGCAGCTGACAGCAACCGGGAACTCCATAACCCTAACACCATTACTAATCAAGAATCTGTCAATCTCCGTCTTAAATATATCCTTTGACTTGGCCTCCACAGTAACGAATTCCACAGATTCACTACCCTCTGACTAGAGAAATTCCTCCTCATCTCCTTAATAAAGGTACATCCTACATCAACCGACTCCAACTGGTCCAGAACGCAGCCGCCCGACTCATCACGCACACCAAATCCTGGCATCACATCACTCCAGTCCTCAAACAACTTCACTGGCTTCCCATCTCCCACCGGATCACCTACAAAATCCTGATCCTCACCTGCAAAGCCCTCCACCATCTGGCCCCCCCATATCTCACTGACCTCCTCTCCCCCTACCAACCCTCACGGTCCCTCAGATCCACATCAGCCGGTCTCCTCTCCATCCACAAGTCCAACCTCCGCAGTTTTGGGGACAGAGCCTTCTCCAGGGCAGCTCCCAGGCTCTGGAACTCCCTTCCCCAACTGATCCGCAATTCCGTGTCCCTCACCATCGTCCAGTCCCGCCTCAAGACCCATCTCTTCACCTCTGCCTATCCTTAGCCCCACGTCCCCCTCCCTTTTCATCTGTGCATTACTTGCCTCATATTGTGTTTTGAATTGAATTCTGTCTTTACTTTGTGTACTAGTCATGTCTCCACTATTTATTTCATTCCCCTTACATGTGTTTCCTCTACCTGCTAAATTTTTGTAAGGTGTCCTTGAGACTCTTGAAAGGCGCCCATAAATAAAATTTATTATTATTATTATTATCCTTTTAGACTGAGGCTGGGGCCTCTGGTTCCCAAGATCCATCCCCCAGGGTAATGCTGGCTGCACAACATGTCTGGTGATGAACACAGACTGGAGAAGGGTCTTGGTCTGAAATATCACCTATTCCTCCTACCCAGAGATGCTGCCTGTCCCGTTGAGTTACTGCGGCAGTTGGTGTTTACAGTGGAAACCAGCAGCTGCAGTTCCTTCCTGCACAATCTATTGTGTCTGCTGCTCAGGGGTAGGAAGTAGGAAAAGCTGCTGATGACCTCCGCTGTATGTACATTCATTTTCTCCAGAGATGCTGCCTATCCCTCTGAGTTACTCCAGCTTTTTGTGTCTATCTTCGGTTTAAACATCTGCAGTTCCTTCCTACATATTACATGGGCCAATTCCATAAGAGTTAAATTCTGTGCTTTCCAGAAACAGTCCAGGGAATCAAGGACCAGAGGACACAGGTTCAAGGTGAAGGGGAAAAGATTTAATAGGAATCCGAGGGGTAACTTTTTCACACAGAGTGTGATGGGTGAATGGAGCAAGCTGCCAGAGGAGGTAGTTGAGGCATGGACTATCCCATCGTTTACGAAACAGTTTGACAGGTACATGGGTAGGACAGGTTTGGAGGGTTATGGACCAAGCGCAGGCAAATGGGACTAGTGTAGCTGGGACATTGTTTGCCAGTGTGGGCGAGTTGGGCCGAAGGGCCTGTTTCCACACTGTATCACTCTATGACTCTATGACCAGAATGCTGTGACATGGAGCAGTGGGGGATGAGTTTAATTAGCACGTCCTCCAAACACCCAGCAACATTGAGAATTCACGGTGCAGAGAGCTACATCAATGTACAAGGTCTGAATCCCATTCACCAATGCTCCTCAAAGCTCTTCCATTCAGATGACTATGATGTTAGTGTTTGATCTGGACATCATCCAAATGTGGACCATCATTTGGAAAAATTGCCAGAGGTTTTGCTGGTAATTTATCTCTCCATTCAGTAAAATTCCAAGACATCAGACTATTGAATGCTACTGGATTTCATTTTATTTCACTTTTGATTAACATGTTGATATGTAATACAGTACGTACATGTACCAATCACCGTAGATTCAATTCTGAATAGGGGATGTCTTGAAAACGATTATATACAATAAACACTCAGCAATTCACTGTATGTTCAACTGCATAGGAAATGGTGTTAGGGAGTGCAAAAGATTTGTTTGGTTACTATATGTTACTAAATGTTGAGATTTTAAAAATCATCTGTAATTTATCCCATCAGATAAAGCATAAAAAGAAGTTTAATTTGACACCTAATTTACTTTCATATCTTCAGTATTAACAAAGTTATGGCCATTTTCATACTCGGAAATTAGCATCTTGTTCCCTATTGCTTTTCCATTGACTTAACTCAAAAGCTGTGATCGAGGACAGTCAAAAGCCCATAACTTTCTTAAAAATTAAGAGAACTGAATGAAATTTTCAGTTATTATAGATTGAAGCATTTTGAACCAAATTTGAAACAATCTTACTTGGATGACCTGAAATTAAAGCATATAATTAGTTAGTTACCTAATTGTAGCTAATTACAAAATTCAATTACTAGATCTAAAATCTTTCAATTTCTTAAGAAAAAGTTATCATTTATAAATAGCCTTAGTGTACAAATAACATTCACACAAGAATTCACAATATAACATGATTTTTTATCTCATTGTCATGAATTTATAGGCCAAAAGGAAGGAATTTAGTGTTTAATTCCTGTAAATTAATGGCCATTTAAATCATCTTGCGAGTGGGATTTTGTGGAACGCGATCGTTTGGAACGTTGCGGTTGCAGTGAATTTGAACCCCATATCGGCAGGAAAAACACTGCCGGTTCGAATGGGTCCTTCTTAAAATTTTGATTAAAGGCATCTTAAGAAGCACTTTTTAATGTAAAAATAAACAGCGTACCTTGCCTTGTCCCCTACGTGAGATCCGTCCCGTTGTCGCGATCACAGCTTTAGAAGATGATTTTTAATTTACTCTAGCAATTAAATTATCCAACGCAGTTTAAAAATAACTCCAGAGAACGAATGTCGGAGCGATTTTTCTTGAGCAACTAAACAGCCTGACGAACATCGATTTAAACAGCCTGGAGAAAACCGCATTTTAAACCCGCCCCCCTCTCAAAGGCGCCAAAGTCGTGCACACGGGCAGTGACAGAACTGCAGCACCGTTGATGGTAAGTTTTGTAACATACCTATATAATACAAACGCATTAGTCACAGGTCAAACTATTGAAATATTTGTACACTCGGATACTAGATTATTGCAGTTTTCCATCATTGCCTTTACAGTAGAATATTTCAATAAAGGATTAGGTGAATTTTTTTCTTCGAAAGGTCTAACCACGTGAATAAATTAGGAATGTGCAGGGAAAGACTAAAGTGAAAGTAGGTAGAGGGCACAAAACAGGTGGAGCGAATGGAGAAGAAAATCACAGACCCACAACAGTAAAAAACACAATGCTACAACAATCATAACATCTCCGAAGCTTTTCACTGAAGTCTCTCCACAAAGCAGGTCATGTTTTGTGCAAGATATCGTGGCTGTGACATTCTACCAAACACATGCCTGGAAGCTCGATGTACAAAAGAATAGGCCTTGCACATCTGAACTCACACAAAGTGCTTTTGTTCATGCTTCCCCTATCATTACCGAGCCTGGAAATTGCAGAGGAATTGCTGGGAAGACAGTGCAATTTGTGAGAAGATGATGGGGGAGAGACAACCAGTTGTGGGGTGGGTGGACAGAGGGTGCATTATACAAGGCATGGTCCACATAGCATGTCGTATTTGCTGCACCCGCTGATAGGAGAAGCACAAGCTGTGCCTAATGCTATCAGGTTTTGTTTAGTTTAGTTTTGGAGATACAGAACGGAAGCAGGCCCTTCGGCCCATCGAGTCAGCACCAACCAGCAGTCCCCGCACATTAACACCATCCTACACACACATTAGGGACAATGTTTGCATTTATACCAAGCCTATTAACCTCCAAGCCTGTATGTCTTTGGAGTGCGGGAGGAAACATTAGATCCCGGAGAAAACCCACGCAGGTCACGGGGAGAATGTACAAACTCTGTACAGACAGCACCTGTAGTAGGATCATACCCGGGTCTCTATATTGGCTTGGTATTTATGTACAGCAAGCGCTGTAAGGCAGCAACTCTACCGCTGCGCCACCATGCCGCCCACAAAGGTTATGCTGACCTGGTTATTATTGTGAAGTGCTGTGACGTTGGGCTTTACCCACATCCCCTACTATCCCCTCCTCACGCTAGAACAAGCAGCAGTACAGCCACTATGGGCAAGGATCCTGGAAGCCCCTCTTTCTCCCTCTCACTATTCTCACGTAGGATTAATGAGCTGTCAAAGTGCAAGATAGACGAGACAACTCCACTGCAGTTCACTCTGGCAGTTGCAAAGACAATGCTCGATCCCGATAAAAGAAATGGGAACAGAAAGTCAGTTTTTGCATGAACTCGTGCTTTATAAAATATCCACACATCGACATTTCATTCCGTGCGTGGAGTGTCATTTGACCTGCCTAAACGCACTCAAATAGAAAGGTCCAACAGCAATAACTGTAGGGGGAATTATACTAGGACCGAAAAAAATAAATGACTGAGAAAATGTTATGAGGGTGACCTAAAGGTGGAATGGCCAGTGCAGAATATTATTATCAAAAGTTATATATTTAAAGGAGGCCCAAGGCCCTATAAAGTTTGTTAGGTCAGTGAAAGATTGGATAATCTTGAACCTGCAATCCAAGCCACAACCAAACAGTTTAGACTTTAGAATTTAGTGATACAGCATGGAATCAGGCCACCAGCATTCCGTGGCGACCAGCAATCACCCTGCACACTAGCACCATCCTACATAAAAGGGACAGCTTGTTCCATACACCCACCACCCTTTGTGTGAAATAGTTACCCCTCAGATTCCTTTTAAATCTTTTCCCCTTCACCTTAAAACTACATTCTCTGGTCCTTGATTCACCTACTCTGGGCAAGAGACGCTGTGCATCCCTTGGAGTTTATACTTGCTTTATATGATTAGTTGGTGTATATCCACCTTAAGTATTTGATAAACCCAGTGGAAAAAAACAAATAATTATTACAATATGTATTATGATCAACCATACTTTTTTAAACAGAGAATCGAATGGTTTTGAATGGTTCTATCAAGAGTTTGTGAATGAGAAATAACACGTTCAGATTCTTGGGCGTGAAGCCACATGTGAACACATAGCCACTGACAAACTGTGCTTTCCAGCAGGTATTAATAACTGAAAACTGCCAAAGTGTAAGTGAATACTAGAGCACAGTTTGTGATCAAGTTGATCCAATTAAAAAGGGGAGTGCAGTGGGCTGAAATCTCCATACAGTAAATACCAAACCATTATTTTTGTTTTATTCGTAAACTTGCTGCCTCCTGAAACTCATAAATATTGCTAATAAAAATGGTGAAAAGGCAAATAGAGCCAAGATAGACAAAAAATGCTGGAGTGACTCAGCGGGACAGGCAGCATCTCTGGAGAGAAGGAATGGGTGATGTTTCGGGTCGAGACCCTTCTTCAGTCTGTGAAAGAGTCTGCTTTTAGTAATGTCGACAGTGGGACAAGTAGATTGCAGGATGTTGAGGAGATCTTCCTTGTTGTTCTTCACAGTGATACCCAAGTGAGCGGACAGTGGCTCACCTTAATGTCTCAGCTGAAGGTTGGCCCTAATAGCAGCGCAATGCTCTTTCAATGCTGGTCATCAAGGTGGACGTTGATTTTTCCTGTCGGAACAGTTAGGATGACATGGCAAGGATGTACCACGGTGACTGCCGTGAACCACTGGATGCCCCGTCTGAGACAACGGACGGACCTCGCGGCCAACAAGAAGAAAGACCTGCCAGTCGTGGAGAGCGAGGACACAGCCAGAGGCCACTGAGAACAAGGTAGACACAAAATGCTGGTATAACTCAGTGGGACAGGCAGCATCTGTGGAGAGAAGGAATGGATGACGTTTCGGGTTGAGACATTTATTCAGTCTGAAGAAGGGTCTTGACCCGAAATGTCACCCATTCCTTCTCTTCAGAGATGCAGCCTGTCCTGCTCCAGCATTTTGTGTCTACCTTTGATTTAAACCAGCATGTGCAGTTCTTTCCTACCGACTGTGAGAAGATGAACTCGATGGTCGATGAGAAGAAAGACCTGCCGGCTGCCGAGAGCAAGGAACGACCTGACAGCCAACAACAAAGAAGACCCAGCGGGCCTCCAACAGACACGTGCGGCGACAGGCCTGGTTCACCGCTGTGAAGAGGGGCCCAGCAGGGGAAGCTCAAATGCCCTGCAGACCGGAGTGTCAAGGAGGAGGCCGCTGGCAGCGATGCACGTGATGAGTGGGCCGGTAGGAGAGGAAATGTATAGAAAGGAACTGCAGATGCTGGCTTACACCGAAGATAGACACAAAAAGCTAGAGTAAAGGGCCTGTCCCACTTGGCCGTCATTTGCGCGCCATTTATGCGACCTGGTAGCGTGTGGGTAGCGCGGGACGGGTGCATGGAGCGGCGAGGAGGAGTGTGGAGTTGCGCGTGGTATCGTGCAGTGCACCAGGGTTTCGTGCTGCACAAAATCTTGGCGCGCCACCGGCCAGTAGCGTAAATGACGGCCAAGTGGGACAGGGTGACGTTTCGGGTTGAGACCCTTCTTCAGACTGAAACATCATCCATTCCTTCTCTCCAGAGATGCTGCCGATCCCGCTGAGTTACTCCTGCATTTTGTGTCTATCTTCAATTTAAACCAGCATCTGCAGTTCCTTCCCACAGATTAATTTGGTCTGCAGCGCTACTTTTCATTCACCTCTTTTTTTGAATTGGGGCATTACATCTGCAGTTTTTCCAATTGCTAGCACCACTCAAGAAACGGGAACATTTTAGAAAATCACCATAAACATCATAAACTGGGTAAATATCATAAACTGGGTATTCAAATGACATCACACGCTCCAGACGGCTGTGCGGGCGCATGATGACGCACGCAACCGTCACTACTGGCCTGTCACGTAAATGATGGCCAAGTGGGACAGGCCCTTAACTCAGCGAGACACCCTTCTATCCAGAGACGCTGCCTGTCCCTCTAAGTTACTCCATCATTTTGTGTCTATCTTCGGTAGGAGAGGGACCTTCAAGGTCGGCTGCAGGAGGCACCTCCGGGAAACAGAGGAAAGGGACTGCAGCAGCCTGCGGCTTGCCTGGGCTTACCTGGATCGGGGAGCTCCAGTCCTTCCAACATGTGGAGCGAAGTTCGAACTTTGGACTCTTTCTTTGTAAATGGCGCCAAAATATTGTGGATGGGCTTTTGATATCAACAAGTGGGCTCGACAGCTTATATTAATAAATTCCATGAAATGAGCTGCCTAAGTAGCAAAACTTGTACAGCAGGCTCCACTGTTTCCGATGAGTTAAACCAATCTTGCACTGCAGCTCCAGCAGAAGATAACTAGGTAAAATGGATAAATCAGACCAATTCATAACGAGTTGGTCTCCATTCGTAGTATTTTTGGAATCATATGGTGCAACACAATTGTAAAAAAATAACTGTTTCAGGACTGGACGAGGGTTGGTCAAGTTTATAAATAATGATCTCCTTTTCTTTTTTATTTTATTTTATTTTCTCTATTTTCTCTCAACTTTCTTCATTTACTCGTTTTCTTTTTCACACACTATATATTTCACATCTTTCTATCCTTTACTATCTAACTTCTTTTTTTTATTCTAATCTTTTTTCAATGTAACAAAAAAAAAAAAAAGAAGATGTACATAAAATGTATTATGAAAATATATATTAGGCACTTTGGTGCCATATGACTGTACTTACTTCTAATAAAATAAAATATAAAAAAAAAAGAAAAAAAAAGGGAGAGGCAAACCATTTCTCCCCCAAATTGGTGCGGGAGGGGAGGAGAGAGCCCTGGTCAACTAGGTCAGGGGTTATGGGGAGAAGGCAGGAGAATGGGGTTAGGAGGGAGAGATAGATCAGCCATGATTGAATGGCGGAGTAGACTTGATGGGCCGAAAGGCCTAATTCTACTCCTATCACATAACCTTATGACATTATGAACTCTGGCCCCACCACTCCGACCAGTTGTTGGGTGCATGAGCCATTTCCCATAGCTCTGCAGCTGAGGAAACACTAGAAACATGCCCTGAACCTCTCCAGCCTTGCAACTGAATGCTCAACACGCACAATATCACCAGCACTGCAATCAAAGGGTGTTAGGTCAGTGGCCACGTGCAATGAATTATATCCAGGAAACCAGGGAATGGAACATATGCAAATGGAAAGTAGATTTAGAGTGTACTTATGGTTTTAATTTATTTCTCAATTTCCATTGCTGCACTGGTCAGCGTGCCATTTTTCTTGGCCGAGATAGTGCAGGGACTCTGTACTCAGTTGTCAGTAGATCGGCTTTAAACCCCTTGCATTTCCCCACCAAAAATTTGTGAAATGTTTTTCCTACTGGCAAAGACTTATTTTCCTATTTCGGGCCCCGGGGATTCCTCCTATTCATCAGATCTATGTTTCATTTGGCTGAGGAGTGCGCTTTACTAGCCTGATGTGCACGGAGGTTTCTGAAACTAGCGTTCACCTTCATGCTCGCACTTGCCGCAGAAACTGAAGAGAAGTAAGCAAATAAATGACACAAGAGAAAGAAAGTTTGACCAAAAAAACCTTGAGAATGTAAATTTGAGGTTTGGCCGGGTTTCTGTGAACTGCTAAGCAGTTTATTTGAACTGGGGAAGCTATATAGTGGGATGTATATATAAAACATCACTTTCAGTGCAGTGAGGTATTTTGCGGCTTGGATAAGATCTATGCACTGTGACACTTGCCAAGAGTGAAATTAAACAAAAGTATAAAACCCCTCAAATTACAGGATTTAGAAGTAATCTCCCTCTCTCTCTCCCCCAACTTCCAGCTATCCCCTAATATTGATTAATGTGGTGTCTGTTATTACAGTGCAGGTTTTACACACAGACACATTTTTTATTGGATGTTCAATTCAAAAATATGATGACAGTCCTTTGGACTGTAATGCTAAATCAACATTACATTTCTGGACCGTTCTTGTGGAATTTCATCTCGACTCAGTTGTTGGAGTCTACTTGTCCGTTTGTCTCTTTGTCCGACAGCCCCAGCTCCCTCCCTGCTGACCCCGTGCACGCCCAGTTTATGATGTGATTGTGATATTGATGAGGCGAAAGAAGGAAGGTGGAAACGAAGCTGGAGGGACCAAGTGTAGCAGCCAGGCACCGTAGAGTGAAGTGGAAGCAGCACAAAGGGGTGAACGGAAGTTTTACAAATCAGCAAAACGAATGAGACACAATTCACACGTTGGCTCACAGGTCGAAGATAGACACACAAAGATGGAGTAACTCAGCAGGTCAGGCAGCATCTCTGGAGAAAAGGAATAGATGACGTTTCGGGTCAAGACCCTTCTTCAGACTGTCTGAGGGAGGGTCACCTATTCAGTTTCTCCAGAGATGTTGTCTGAGCCTATGAGTTACTCCAGCTTTTTGTGTCTATCTTCGGATTAAACCAGCATCTGCGTTTCTTTCCTACACATTGGCTCATTGGTTCATGTTGTATTTAAGGACTTATTATAGGGGTATTCAAATATTGACTCGGGCTTGGAATATTTATTTGAATTCAAAATATATTGCTTTTGTATTCATCGATGGTTTTCTTTTGGAATATGTAGAACAGATTTGATTATATCATGTAACTCCAGAGTAAAATAAACACAAATAAAGGACTTTTTTATTGCGGGACATACATTACTTCAGGCTATTATCTCCAAATTCCTATAATCCAAGGATCTACTTTTTCCTTCCTTTCCCCATTTCCCATTTAATCTTTGGCTGGCAAATGTAAATAATTTTCCTGTATAACTAATTTAATATTCCTGTTTACTTATTCTATTTCCTTGCGTTATTTTCCTTCCCATTTTATTTATATTTCAATGCATTCTTCCCCTTTGAAGGTTATTCTGTTGCCTCATATTAATATTATCATACAATTATTTTTTTACCTTCTAAGTATTTTTTCCTTCCAATATCTTCCACAATTAGCTGTGTTTCCAAAACCAATCCATGTTTCATTTACTTTCTGTTTTGTTCCATGATGATTTTTACATTCACACCCTCTTCATCAACTGTACTTGTTCTGAGAGCTCAACACTTTTAACTTTTATGATAGGTACATGAACAGTCTTTCTGAATACATTAATTTTATGTTTACTGCGACATCTTCATCACAATCCTATAAATATTTTGAGAATCTGTTTCCATAAGGGATTGAAAAAAAAATCAAAATCTGCAAATGACTCTCAGATTAAAAGATTGCAAAAGGTTTCCATTGTGGTGAGCATCTGCAGTTCACAAATGATTTTGTTTTGAATATTTGCAGACTTTGGAAAGAAAGAAGGGTCTGCTTCATACCAATGAGAAACAGTGCAAATAAATTGAGCTGCCCTTCATATTCCCTCCTCCTGCTCCCCACTTTGCCCTACGCGGCAAACCACCCACCCATCTACACTTCCAGTCCCCCTCCCCTTCCCTCCCCACACAAACTCTTCCCATCCCAACCCCTGCCAGCTTCCCACCCCAAACCCTACCAATTTTATGTGTTTCTTATGGAAACGTATACAATTATAAAAGGACTGGACAAGCTAGATGCAGGAAAAATAGGGAATCCAGAATCAGGGGGCCACAATCTAAGAATAAAGGGGAGGCCATTTAAAACTGACATGAGAAAAAGGTTTTCACCCAGAGAGTTGTGAATTTGTGAATTCTCTGCCACAGAAGGCAGTGGAGGCCAATTCACTGGATGAATTTAAAAGAGAGTTATATAGAGCTCTTGGGGCTAGCGGAATCAAGGGATATGGGGAGAAGCAGGGCCAGCCTTAAGCCGATTGGACCAATTGCTCCCAATTGGGCCCCGCGCCTAAGGGGGCACGCGCTAGAGTAATCTACTCTCGACTCGGGTAGATCTACCCCGGGTGGAGGGGGGAGAGAGGGGTGGGGAGAGAGTAGAGGGGTGGAGGGGGAAGAAAGGGGTAGACGGGGAGGGGGGGTGAGAGGGTGAATGGAGAAGGGAGAGAGAGGGAGATGGGTCATTCCATCACGGTCCCGGGGCAGCGCTCCTGCCCCTCCAGTCGCTGTGCTTCACGCACACAGACCCTGGCTCCACCCCTCTCTCTCCCTGGGAAAATGTGGTGAACAATACAGGGAGGGCGGGCCGGGGGTTTGGGGGGGGGGGGGGGGGGGGCTGGGGGTTGGAGCAACGTTTATAAACCTCGGCCTCAGCTCACACCCATTCACCCGGACCCCGGCATCCGTTCCTGCCGCCGACCCCTCTCTCCCTCCCTTCTCTCCTTCCCTTCCCTCCCTCCCCTCCCTTCTTCCCTCCCTCCCTTCTCTCCTTCCTCCTTCCTTTCTCTCTTTTCCCTTCTTTCCTTCCCTCCATCCCTTCTTTCTCTACTTCCCTCACTCTCTTCTGTCCTTCCTCCCTTCTCTCCCTCCCTCCCTTCTCTCCTTCCCTCCCAAAGGGTAGGATGGGGCTGAAGCCCACAATTTAATGCCTGGACTGGTTTTTCACCAATGGTTATTGGTTTTCCAGGATCTAGTTAATTAAATTACTTTTTTTTTCCATTTCACAGTCACTAAAACAATTGGTATTGTAACTATGTACTTTTCAGAGGTGATCTACACATTTTGTTTGTTACTTGTAGGCTTACATGTACGCAATTTTATATTAAAATGTAGCTTAGACCTCTTTGGTCCATTAATTCGCACTTTTTAAGCTCACATTTTGATTACTTTCCATTCTATCATGGAGATATAAAGTCTAAAATAGACTTTATTTGTAGTTCTTTGATTCTACAGACCTTGGCTGTGAACCTGGGGCTCACCAAAATTGTTCCCAATTGGGCCGGCCCTGGGGTGAAGGCAGGCATGGGTTACCTGATTGTGGATGATCAGCCATGATCACAATAAATGGCGGTGCAAGCTCGAAAGGCCAAATTGCCTCCTCTTGCACCAATTTTCTATGTAACTGTGCAAACCTGTTTTCCCTTCTTTCAGTTAGTGCCAGCGAGCCATGTTTACATACTTCGTCTCCAGGAATATACCTGTAACCAGCAGCCTGGGGGAACGAGGAGTATGAATTACACCCACTGGACACTGGTAGGAAATTAAAAAAGATTTCGTTTTTTGCCTTGACTCTTTGCATAAGCAGTTTCTCTTGGCCAGTATTTATGCTTCATGGACAAATATGTTGAGTTTGCAGTTGGTTGATCCACTTCAGTTTTTCAAACATATTTTCATGGTAATGGAATGTAACAAAGCTGGCTGTGTTACTCAGACATATTGACATAAAAAACCCTTGACTTCATTATTTTATATGTATTCCTCCACAGTTTATTTACAGATACATAAATTATGCTGCAGTGTTTTCAGGCAAGTGGGTGACACAGCTTTAAGGAGCTTTAAGTTTTATTATGCATCTGTACATATGTGCATACCAGACCAACAAAATACAACGTATTAATGACCAACATATTTTACCAGCTAATGCACTGATCAGCCTACATGGTTTAAAAGTAAGAGGCAAAATGTTTTGTATGCACATCCCTCAATGCAGAATAAATTATTTAAAGTTGTTGAAAAAAAATGCCACATATACTAGAAAGAGAAACAGATAATTGCAGAAATACTCAAAAAGGTCAGACATCATCCGGGGAAAGAGAACATTCAAAGGGGTAGCCCTAGTTTTCTTTCCACAGATGCTGCCTGACCTGATGAGTATTTCCAGCATTGACTGTTTTTGATTTTTTTCCCGTTTGTACGTTCTCCCCGTGACCGCGTGGCTTTTTGCCTGGGAGCACCGGTTTCCTCCCACACTCCAAAGACGTACAGGTTTGTAGGTTAATTGGACTGATGTAAGCATAAATTGTCCCTAGAGTGTTGAGGATAGTGTAGGTGTACGGGGATCACTGGTCGGTGCGGACTCGGTGGACTGAATGGTCTATTCCGCGCTGTATCTCTAAACTAAACTCAACTAAACGAATTGATTTCAAAAATACGAGAAGGGTGAAATGTAATAATAATATAAAGCAGACATTAGCATAGTTGTTGGGTGGGAATATGGGGAAGGAACGATAGGAGAGAGCATTGGAGGTGTGGTTCCAACTGCCTATCATTACCTGGTTCCAGCTTTCACTGTTTCACTACTCTCTCCCATCTCTTTGTAAGTTTAGGGAAGAACTGATGCCGGTTTAAATCGAAGGTCGACACAAAATGCTGGAGAAACGAGGTGCGACAGGCAGCATCTCTGGAGAGAAGGAATGGGTGATCTTTTGGGTCGAGGCTATTCTTCAGACAGTTTAATTTAGAGATACAGCACAGAAACAAGCTCTTTGACCCACCGAGTCTGCGCCGACCAGCGATCCCCCCCACACTAACAATATCCGACACACACCAGGAACAATTTACATCCATACAAAGCCAATTAACCTACAAACCTTCATGTCCTCAGAGTGTGGGAGGAAACCAAAGATCTCGGGGAAAACCCACACAGGTCATGGGGAGAACATACAAACTCCGTACAGACAGCATCCCTCTACTTGCTCAGTCCCGATGCAAGGTATTGACCCAACATGTCGACTATCCTTTTCCCTCCACAGATGCCGCTTGACCCACTGAATTCCTCCAGCAGTTTGTTTGGTTGCTTGCTCCTGGATGTGAGTAGTTTCACAGAAGTACCCAGTGATTATTATATCATAGGAAAGTCAAAGTAAGAAGATAAATCCTCTTTATAGTCTTTGTCAGGTGAATATTGACTGTTTCACATACAGACAAAACTCAGTATGCCAATAGATTAAACCTTTTTAGGCTACATAAACACAAAATGAATACGAGTACATTAAGGCAATGCTACATACAGTGTAAGGTTGCCATTTATTTGTTTGTAACATTAATTTCTGAAGTCTCATTGTGCTCCACGCAATAATGCATTGCGCGATAGAATCTCAATTATAGAATTCTTTTTTTGATTGTCTGTTGATGGATATTTCTTCACAACTTCATAATTTGGTACAATATACAATATAAATCATTATTGCATTTTCATAAAGGCATTCAATTCTGATATAAAGACGGCATCAATTATATACTGGACCAATATCAATTCTTGGTGGAAAACCAGAAAGTATCAGTTTTCATCTTTATCAATATCTGACAATAGCCGACTACACAGGTGGTCCTGGGACGCCAGAATGCACCGCTGAGCCTACTGGAGACATTGTGGGTTCAATCAGCGAAACGTCGATGAAAGTAGGTGCCCACTTGATAACCCCAATGACGTGTCTGCCTAGCCTTTCTCAACATCGGAGGAGCATAGGTGAGTGCAGAAGGCTCCCATCACCATCGGGAGTAAATTAATATTTGGCACTTTGGACTTTTAACATCTAGTCCTGTATATTTGTAAACATGGTTAGTGGAGGAATCAGCAGAGGTGCTGTCTGTACAGAGTTTGTACGTTCTCCCCGTGACCGCGTGGGTTTTCCCTGGGATCTTCGGTTTCCTCCCACACTCTAAAGAAGTAGAGATTTGTAGGTTAATTGGCTTGGTATAAACGTTAATTTTCCCTGGTGCGTGTAGGATAGTGTTAGTGTGCGGGGATCGCAGGCTGGTGCGAATTCAGTGGGCCGAAGGGCCTGTTTCCGCACTGTATCTCTAAACTAAACTTTAAAAATACTGAGGTGTTCAACATGGCTTCTGGAAAGGAAGGTCATTTCTTATAAATTTTTTCTACTTTTGCCTGGAGATATTCAAAAATTGATGAATGAATACATTATGGTTAGCAATGTTTTCCTGACTTGTGGAAAACCCATGAAAAGATGTCTTACAATGCATTGAAGTACAAGGTAGAATCTTGTGGGACCTACTTGGAAGCTGCTGCAACAGGTTAAGATTTGGTTGCGTTCCTTGGGGAGAAAGTTATCTGTGGAGAGTTTGCAGAGGCTTAGAATTAATATTTCAGGTTGAATGATTCTTCTTCAGAACTGAATAAGTATGAAAATAACTGTTTTTGGAGTTGCAGATAGGGGAGTGTTGCACAGCTGGGATGTGCGTGAACCCACTTTACACATTTTTCCTTCTGTAAATTAAAAGATGCTCTTGTTTCAGTACTGAAGGAGGGTTATCGACCCGAAACATGAATTCTGTTTTTCTCTTTCCACAGATCGTGGCTGATCTGGTGAGTTTTCCTAGCATTTTCCGTTTTTTAACTTCAGATTTCTTGCATTCGCAGTTTTTGTTCTTCAGAAGAATGTTTGGCAACACTGACTCCACAGTTCAGTAATGTCATACATGTAGGGTATGTTGGTTGACATTTTTATCAGTTGTACAAAAATAAACAAGCAAATTGACTTGCCCATTTTACACTCCAAAAAAGCAGAATGCAAAGTAACTGCTACAAACCAAATCCTTTAATCTCTTTGTACGGTACGAGAAAAGTTCAGAAAATATAATTTCACAGTTTAAACTACCTTTGTTAATCAGATGAAAACACCAAATTGCCATCTTGTGCAACGAGTGCTCATCCTGCCAAGGGTGTGCGGGAGAGCCTGAAGAGTCTCTGACTAGGGCAGGGATTATTTTCTACAAAAGCAAGATGGTACGAGGCCGGTCAACGTGCTGTTCTGGATATGTATTGATTTCATAGAAGAGTCAGAGAGGAGTTTTCCAGGTCATTTCCTTTAAATATCTTGCTTTTTTTTTGTGTGTGTTTCTCAGAAGACTACAATGCTGTTAATGGGCAGTTATAATAATAATAATAATACATTTTATTTAATGGGCGCCTTTCAGACATCTCAAGGACACCTTACATAGTAATCGGAATAAAAACATATAATCGGAATAAAAATAAGTAATAAAGACATCACAGAGACACAAATTAAAAACAGAATTCAATCCAAAAACAGAAAATCAAAAACACAGTGTGAAGACACCAGTTATGACCAGGCATTAATGTTTCCAGGCACTACGATGATGCAACAGTTGTTTTTGATAGAAGACATTTTCATTTCCCTGCCTTTTATTTTCACCTGTTCTTTATTTAAGTACAAATGTGACATGAGTGCTTTTCACATTATGCACTGAAACTGCCAGCTTCAAAGAAGCTTTTCTTTGTTGTTAGTTGATTCCAAGAGATGCTAAAATGGCCGTTACCAAAGTCATAAAGCTGTTAAAATATTAGGTTTATTAATGCAATGCTAATGATAAATTACCAAATGAAATATCTAATTCCCAGGATTTTGGGATGCTGTCAACAGCATTCCATTTGAACAACAAGGAAGCTAAGTGAGAGCGAGCTGTCTTTGTTAACAACAGGCGCTTGGACTTCCAACAAACGCCCACTTACCTCGGCGTAAAGCTGGACAGGTCACCTACATTTTGTCAACACCTGGCTCGTCTCCTCGACAAGTTCATGGCATGTAGTGGCCTCATTCGACGCCTGGCAGGAACAAGTTGTAAGCCAGTCCATCAGTCCATCTTCGCACCTATGCCTTAGCTCTTGTGTATGCACCAGCTGACTACTGGTCACCCATATGGAGTATAGCAGACATACTAGCCTGGTAGACATGAGCCTGAACAGCACCTTGTGAACCATCACTGGGTGCCTTCAACCTACTCCAGTCGAGCAGCTCCCTATACTTGCAGGCATTCCGCCTGCAGGAATCTGAAGGCAAGCAGCAACTCTGGCACTATCTTGTCGTGCCATGGACCCAGATCACCTCCTCCATCAGGCTATCAGCAGAGAGCAGAGGCCACCCTGACTGAAGTCCAGTCACCCCTTTACTCCACATGGAAAACAACTCCGAGCATCCATCCAGCAAACTGAGACAAAAGCACACTGGATAGCCACCGGAGTGGAAGGCAACCTCATCTCCATTACACAGCTACATCTCTTCACCAGATAAAAGCTGTCCAGGGTCTGACCTCCCCAGAGGAGCATGGGTGAAGCTCAACAGACTTGGTACTGGAGTTGGGCGTTTCAATACCAGCATGTGGAGATGGAGGCTCCACCAGAGCCCAGCCTGTGAATGTGGAGCAGAACAACAGACAGCCAACCATGTCATCTCTGGGTGCCCACTCTACCACCCACCAAATGGAGCTCAGGGCCTGGCAGACATTGACGCAGAGATAACAACCTGGCTGCTCAACATCTAGCTTGAGATCTAACTATTCCTTTGGTGTATTTATGTTTCATTCGCAAGAAGAAGATTTTTACATTTACACAAAAAAAATGTTTTTGCCTATATTCTCCTTCTGCTTTGTTTACATCTTCTAAGGGATGGTGGAAACTTTTTTTCAAGCACCATTTTACTTGCCTGAAAGCTGCCATTATGGTTTTTTTCCTATTCTTTTAATAGTTTGGAATCTGAAGCATCAATATTTGATGTTTGAAAATGTATCCATTTCAGCACAGGTGGCTGCTCGTCCATCATGTTCAAAAGATTACATTTTGCTGCCATTACAAAGTTTCTTTGTGCTTGGAAACATCTCCATTATTAATTATTTCGGGCCTTTGGTGTTACTTAAGTGACAGGACATAATTACATCAGAGCATTTTGACTGTCAGTTTGGACCTCTCATCAGCTGTGGAAATTCAAGGTGTCAGATTAGGGAGGCTGCTTTTTATAAGTTTGGTGAACTAATGACAAGTCATAAAACAACAAGATAAAATCTGCCTCTGTCGTGCATAAGATAGTTATACATGTGGAAGATTATTTGGTCCACCCCAGTTCAATCACACAATACAACTTTAAATTCCATCCCTTTTACAATGAATGATTTCTGAACTGATTCCAGGGTTCTCTAATTTGAGGCTTGTTCTATTATAACGATTGCAATATGCGTGAATTTCCCCATATATTTATGAATTGGATATTTTCATTTGGTTCATTATGAACATTGCATTAATTTTAAAGACTTGGACTTTTATAGTGTTCATTTTAGCACACCATTGAATCAACTAATATCAAAGAAATGTTTGCTTGAAGCCAACAGTTTCAATTCAATTTGTGAGTTATTAATATGAACCAGTGTTTTCTTGTTCTACTATAACACTTTAAATTTTACTTTGTGTTCTGGATTTAGCTTTTCCATTCCTTGACCATCTTCTGATCAGCTCAATTTCCTAGTTCATCTAACATGGCCCAATGCGTAAGATGTAGTGCTCTTTCTTGCACTTGAATTGAATTGAATTGAAATATATAATATGGAAACGGGTCCTTTTGCCCACCGAGCCCACGCCATCCATCGATCACCCGTTCACACGGGTTGTGTGTTATCCTACTTTCTCTTCCACTCCCGATAAACTGAGGGATAATTTGCAAAGGCCAATTAATCTACAAACCCACACCTCCTTGGGGTGTTGGAGTAAACCAGTGTACCCAATGGAAACCCATGAGGTCACAGGGAGAATATGCAAACTCCACACAGACAGCACCTGAGGTCAGGATGGAACCTGGATCTCTAGCTATGTGAGGCAGCAGCTTCACTATGCCACTGACTTCATCAATCCTTCAATATTTATATATTGTATCTGGATATTTTATCTCGCACATGATGTGAGTGTCACTGGCTCAAATGACTGAATGACTCTTAATTGAATGAATTTATTAGAGCATTTCAGAGAGAGATTAAGGGTCAACTATATCATTGTGAGTCAATGTCACACATAAGCCAAACCAGACTGGCAACTCTCCTCTCTGAAAGTATATTGGTAATGGCGTTTCGCAAGAACATTGCGACCAATATTATTTTATTCTAGAGTTATTCAATTACTTGACATTAATTTCTTCACCTCCTTTGATGGAATTAAAGCTCATGTCAATGGATGATTGGCTCAGGTCTTTGGCCACCGACCCAATGACTTAATCAATGAACACCTTATCCCATGGGAATCAAGCACTTAATGTTTTGGAGCCTGCAAATCTTGATTAGAATTTCTTCCGAATAGAATTCTGTTATTTTAACTGTGTACTTTAACAATTCAACGACAAGCCTTCATGTTATTTGTTTTTTTTTAAACTGCATTTGTAATATGTTGCAAACTCTTTATACTGTGGATCTATTGTCATCAATGACCTCCATAGGATGAGTGACAAGAATAAAATTGACTTCTAACACAAAGCTCTTTGTGTTTTAACTGTTGAATCATGAATGCTTTTCTTATTCAGGCTGGATATATTGTACGGTGCCATTGTCATGATTGGTAACAATGCTGAAGGAAGATTAACTGGTATATTTTTATGAGTAATTGTTGCTTACCTATCCCGAGATTTCAGTTTTATTTTCTGGAGCATCACTGTTTACTGACATAGTCCTTTGCCCTTGCATCATTTATGCTTTGTGCATTGTAAAGTTAAGTTGACTACAATTGGCACTTTAGGTTTTTTACAGTTCAGATGAGTCATGGATTGTTTAGTTTAGTTTAGTTTAGAGATACAGCGCAGAAACAGGTCTTTCGACCCACCGAGTCTGCGCTGACCAGCGCTCCCCACACATTAACATTATCTAATGGGCTAAGTGTTCGGCTGGCAACCGGAAGGTAGCCGGTTCGAATCCCGCTTGGAGTGCATACTGTCGTTGTGTCCTTGGGCAAGACACTTCACCCACCTTTGCCTGTGTGTGAATGTGTGTGAATGTGTGTGAGTGATTGGTGGTGGTCGGAGGGGCCGTAGGCGCAGATTGGCAGCCACGCTTCCGTCAGTCTGCCCCAGGGCAGCTGTGGCTACAGAGGTAGCTTACCACCACCGAGTGTGACTGAGGAGTGAATTAATAATGCGATGTAAAGCGCCTTGAGTATTAGAAAGGCGCTATATAAATCCCATCCATTATTATTATTATTAACATTATCCTACACACACTAGGGACAATTTGCACTTATTCCAAGCCAATTAACCTCCAAGCCTGTACATTTCTGGAGAGTGGGATGAAACCAAAGATCTCAGAGAAAATGCAAGCAGTCATGGGGAGAAAGTACAAATTCCGTACAGGCGGCATCCGTAGTCAGGATGGAACTCGTATCTCTGGCGCTGTGAGGCAACAATTCTACCATCGCGCTATCGTGAGTAAAAAAGCTGGAACCATTTTTTTTGCTGTAAATTATATTGAAGAAGAGATGCACTTTGGTTCTAAGACATGAGAACTGTTACAAAAGCTGGCTGCCTTCAGCCAAACAAGGTTCACAGTACTTGAAAAGTTGATTAAACCATCTGAACAACATAAATAGTCTGCCTCATGCTTTACTTCATCAATTCAAGTTGAGGTGTTGCAGGCTTCATTGGAGAGTTGAGATTTTCTTTAGAGAGATAGAGAGAGAGAGAGAGAGAGAGAGAGAGAGAGAGAGAGAGAGAGAGAGAGAGAGAGAGAGAGAGAGATGGTTTATTGTCAAATGTCCCGATACAAAACATATATCACTTGCAGCGGCACAAAAGATATGTAAACATAGTACGCAGTGGACACCATAATAGACACCAAAAAGTACAACAAAAAGTAGTAATATGAAATTGAGTTGTTTGCAGAGTCTGCATTGTGTGTACGTAAATAACAGTAATTCTGTGGAATAAATGGGCTTCACACAACATTTGATATTAGTGCAAATGGGTGAATGCATCGCAACAAAGGGACTGTTTTTGTGCTGTATGACTCTCTTGCTCTGGCCCCACAAATCTGCTCAGGGTGGTAACAATTTGGGATCAGACTCTATGGCATCTTTATGGGCCTGTCCCACTTAGGAGATTTTTCAGCGGTCAGCCAGCGATTGTCATGTTGCCGGCAGTCGCCTGAAAAACCGGCAACTGGAACGGCGACTGTCAGAGTTGAACACACACACACATCGCTTCATTGTGCAGGCAGGGGACAGGGCAAGCGAGGGGAGCGCTGTCAAAAAAATTCACACGGTGCAAAGCCAATGTGATACAGACAACACCGTGATGAACAGGAAGGTTGGCGCAGTAATTAAGACGGGTAAAGCACAGTGTACGGTAAGTCCTTTAAAAGAGGGGGGAGAGCGGGGGAGGGGGGGGGGGGAGAAGGAGGGAGAAGGAGTGGAGACAACTTTTAAGAAGCCAGAGATACACGGCTGTGAAGCTCGGCGGACATTAACATTACCGGTCAGTTATCCTTGGTTTTGAAAACTACTGCTTACATTTTTTTTCCCAATGAGCCAATGAAATTCACCGGTCAGCACCGACTACAACCTACGAGAACCTATGAGAACCTTTGACCTCCTGGCAACCCACTAGGACCTCCTGGCGACCCACCTACGGCACGAGAATTCTCGCTACTCTCCATGGCGGCTTCATGTTGAAAAATTTGCGGCGACCATAATGAGGCCGCGACTAGTTCCCAGAATGCGGGAACTCCTCACGACCATGAAGGCGACTCCCCGGCAACCACCCGCGAACATGTGGCGACCACATGGCGACTGCATAGTCTCCTGCAGTCGCCTAAAATGTTGCCTAAGTGGGACAGGCCTATTAGGATAATTCGGGAAGTGCTACAAAAAGGGAAGGCATCTGTATTTGATATGGATCCAATTGGAGCAGATACAAAGAGCCTGTTGCAATTATCTTGGAATGAAGAGACATATTTTAACCGTGTGATTGAAAGTAAATCGAGATCGTGACAAACTTAAACATTTTAGCAGTGTGATCCCTATTTCGAAGAATAGTAAAGGACACAATACACATGAATTAGGCAGACTTCATTAACTATTAGTGCTAAGATAATTTTGTACTGAACATTTCTACATGTTAGTACAAAGTGAAGGAAAGACAGAATCTATGTGGACCGAGACTGGTGCTACAGGATCAGTGATGGGTGAGCAGGAATGTAAGTGAGTCTGGCAGATAGTACAATGAAGCTCGAGAAGCCATCTTGCAGCCTTCATACCTACAAACGGGGAAAGGATCAAAGATATTGGCTAATGTAAAAAATGGTGAAGATGAAGCAAAAACACACTCTTTTAAATTTTCCAACACAAGGCTCAAATTTGATGTTGGAATTGGTTATAGATAAAGCTAGAGCGTGAGGAAATTAGATAAGGGCGTGAGGTTATAGATAAAGGAAGAGCGAAAATTGGCACCATTCAGAGTTGAAAGCCAAGAATCATTTCAGTTAGACCAGCGATCCCTGTACATTAAAGCTCCTGTCCCACTTTAGAGACCTAAACAGCAACCTCTGGTGACCTGGCCCGCCACCCATAAAAAAAATCAAGGTCGAGGTGACCTGCAATCTCCCACCACCTCCCACCCATATGTTGCCAACCTTCCTCGACTATGAAGAAAACCAGCTTCGACTAGACCTGCGACAAAAAAATTATTGATTTTTAAAACGGCAACCTATTTTTAGTCAAGGCCGGTTTTAATCATGATGAAAAAATAGCTGCAACCTAGATGAAGCCTCGACCATTAGGGAGAGTGACCACTTTCGACCATTAGGGAGAGTGACCAAAACCTCCGGTGACCTCATGGAAACCTTGGGTGGCGGGCAAGGTCACCAGAGGTTGCTGTTTAGGTCTCCTAAGTGGGACAGGGGCTTAACACTGCCCTACACACACTAGGGACAATCTTTACATTTATAGCAAGCCAATTAATCTACAAGCCTGTACATTTTTGGAGAGTAGGAGGAAACCAAAGATCTCGGAGAAAACCCACACTGGTAACAGGGAGAACGTACAAACACCATACAGACAAATAATAAGTAAGTAATAAGTAATAGGTAATAAGTTTAAGTTTATTGGCCAAGTAGCCTAAGTGGGACAGGCCCATTGAATATAGCTCTTAGGGCTAACGGAATCAAGGGACATGGGGAGAAAGCAGGAATGGGGTACTGATTTTGGATGATCAGCCATGATCATACTGAATGGCGGTGCTGGCTCGAAGGGCAGGTACTCCTGTACCTATTTTCTGTTTCTATGATTATAATTGTAAAATATAAAGTTTGTTATTATCCATGGAATGATGAAGTTCCACCAACACATGTATGACCTAATAATATGATTGCCAAACTTAGCCACAGTGCAGACAGTGGCGTTAATGTTTACTGACCGTGGTGCTGCGCGGCAGACTGTGGTGGTGTGCGTATTCTCCAGCAGCAGCCCTGTCTTGCCCGCTTTCCCATGGAGGGCAGTGGCCGAGCCCTGCTCTGCTTGTCCCCATGGCCTAGAGAGGAGGGTGAAGAGATCCAAGATGGCGGCGGCAGTGGACACAAGGAACACAGGGCTGGTGAGCCGATTGGCTGTGGAAGGCAGTGTCGTGCAACTCGATGGTGCAGTGGGTCACTGGAGGCCCTGCAACAGCCTGGAGCTCGGTTGGATTGAGTGCCGCTCCAAGAGGCCGAGCGTGCGGACCGGACACGACCTGCAGCTGCTCGGAGCAGTGGAACAGCAGTGGAGGACACCAACGGCCACATTTAACCAAGCCGACCCTACAGTGGTGCCAGGACAATGCCCCTTTATGGCCAGGGTCAGAACTCTACACTTATAACAACTGGGACTTGAAAATGCTGCCAAAATCCAGCAACACTTGTATACTGTCTCAGACTAGTATTCCTGTACACTTGCGCAGAATCTAAGATGTGCTTATGACCAGTAATACTTTTACTGAATTATAACTTCACTGTTCTTCGGCACATGTGACAATAAAAGTGCCACAAATATACCATTGACAATCTGGAGGACACGAGTGGACAGTAAAATAGGATGCACCGAGTCCATGAGAAACACCAACACTGAGAGTAGGAAGTAACTGCAGATGCTGGTTTACACCGAGGATAGACACAAAATGCTGGTGTAACTCTGTGGCACAGGCAACACCTCTGGAACACCGCCCACTCCCTCTATCCAGAGATGCTGCCTATCCCGCTGAGTTACTCCACCATTTTGTGTCTACCAATACTGTGAGATTGTGTTCAAATCACAAAACAACAACTTGCTGCCATCCAGATGAAGGGTGGAGCAATGACGGAGGAAGCCTGCGGACTTGGTATTTTGTAAGAATGCTTTGCTGTAATACTCTTAGTAGAAATACTCTCTGGTAGATCAGTAGCTCAGCAATAAAAATGGCTTTATATGCACAGAACCACAAGTTTAATTGCAGAATGGCATGTGTAAACAGTAACGTTATGATAAAGATTACCAAAAAAAACCCTTTTGCGGATTCATCCACAATTATTACAATGCCCTTCATCATGGCCGATCTGTCACTTCACTCGGAAATAATGTCAAAATGGAAACATTTGTTCTTTACCAGAATTCTGTATTTCCATTTAGTTTCAAGACAGCAACTATAGTGTTTTTAAATAATAGCACTCCAACAGTCAATGGAAGAATGTACGAGAAATCTTGAATGATCCATTTTTCCTACAATCGGGATATTACTTGTACACAAGAAAATAAGATAAAGTGGTGTACAGTCCTAGTACACTTGCTCTACCATTCCTCAAGATCATGACTGATCTTTTACCTCCATCCGATTTGCCTCGAGTTCCTCAATTTGTATTTTAAAAGTTTTTATTGAAATACATTAAATCAAATTTTCTTCACAAATGCCATAGATGAGAAAAACATTTAAATCATTGGACATTTATGGGATGTTAGATGATGGCTTTGTCTGCCTGCTCTTATACATTAGCTGGGTATTATAGATCCCATGACTCTTTTGGTGGCCAAGATATTCTCTCCGACTTTTATAATGTGATGCAGCATAAAACAGGCTCTTCAGCCAAACAAGGCCATGCCATCACCTTTTTCATTCTCCCTTCATTCCCATCATTTCCTGTAGATTATATCACTCATCTACACACTAGTTTAATTCAGTTTAGAGATACAGCATGGATCAGGCCCTACGGCTCACTGAGTCTGTGCCGACCAGTGCTCCCCATATACCACCACTATCTTACCCACCAGGGACGATTTACAATTCTTAACAAAGGCAATTAATCTACAAACCTGTATGTCTTTAGAGTGTGGGAGAAAACTTGAGATACTGGAGAAAAGCCACGCAGCCACAGGGAGAAGGTCCAAACTCCGTACACATAGCACCTTTAGTCAAGATCAAACCCGGGTCTCAGGCATTGTAAAGGGGCCTGTCCCACTTGGGCGACCTAATCCGCGAGTTCTGGCAAGTTTGCCCTCGACTCATACTCGCAGCATGGACGACACGAGGCAACATGTTGAAAAATGCCTGCGAGAAAAAAAAGGAAAAATCGATACTTTTTTTACTCGTAGATTTAGTCATAGTAGGTTGGCATGTTAGTCGTAGGTAATCGAGGGTAGTCGAGGGTAGTCGAAGGTAGTCGTAGATAGTCTTCATCATAGTTGAAGGGAGGTCGAAGGGAGGTCAAAGGAGATCGAAGGAGGTCGTCTTCACTCTCCACTATTCGATGTCCAATTTTCCCGAAGTTAGTCGTAGCTAGTCGTAGCTAGTCAAAGCTAGTCTTCAACATAGTCGAAGAAGGTCTTCTACATAGTCGAAGGAGGTCTTCAACATGACATTTTTTTCTCCTAAACTCTTCAAAACTTGCCAATTAGGTCGCCCAAGTGGGACAGCCCCTTGAGGCAGCAGCTCCACTATCTGTGCCACTGGTTCCCTTCAATAATGACAATCCAGAATTGATTAATCTTGCTTATTTTTTAATTATTTGTGGCATTTTACAGCTTGCTGTTTAATGTGGTTGCAGTCTTTGTTCATTTGATATGTGCTAATACTGGATTGCTATTAGATAAATGGGAAGTTTTACCATAAATATAAGAACTTAAATAGTGATAACTTAGAGCTGACTATTGGTGGTACTTGCTGCCAATTCCACAGAGAATTATTGGGATTTACCCTTTTAACTATGAGCGAGTCCAGGACTTGAGTACAACAGGAAGAGGAAAACACTTTGGGTGGCTTGCGCAGCTTACAACAAAATGGTGTGAATATTGATTTCTCTAACTTCAAGTAACCCTTGCATCCCCACTCTCTCCATTCCTTCCCCACGCAGGTCGTACTAGAGTATGAAGAAGGGTCTCAACCCGAAACGCCACCTATTCCTTTTTTCTAGAGATGCTGTCTGACCCATTGAGTTACTCCAACTTTTTGTATCTATGGTTTAAACCAGCAACCACTGTTCCTTCCAATGTGTACCAGCTTCAAAGTTGTCTTGTTGAGTCTCATTGTCTGCAACTCGTTTTCACCTTGGCCACAGCTAACAATGGCTGGTTTCCTTTATCATCATTACTTTTTTGCATATCATTCATTCATTTGTTCTATATCTCTCTATATCATCGTCTATATCTCTCGTTTCCCTTTCCCCTAACTCTCAGTCTGAAGAAGGGTCTCGACCCGAAACGCCACCTATTTCTTTCCTCCAGAAATGCTCTCAGGCCCGCTGAGTTACTCCAGCTTTTTGTGTCCATCTTCACTGGAAATCACTATTCTCTTTACAAAATGTAAATGGTCAGTGCACTAAAAACAGAGCGCATCAAAGAAACCAACATTTGCTGAGTTTCCCTGCACAAATGCTAGGTTCAAGCATCTGCAACCTTTTTTTGGAGCTACAGCATGGAACCAGGCCCTTCGGCCCAACAAGTCCGTGCCGACCAGCCTACACACACCAGGGGCTAATTACACATACACAAAGCCAATTAACCTACATACCTGTATGTCTTTGGAGTGAGGGAGGAAACTGAAGATCTTGGAGAAAACCCATGCGGTCACGGGGAGAACGTTCAAGCTCCATTCAAACAGCACCTGCAGTCGGGATTGAACCCAGGTCTCTACCGCTACACCACCGTGCCGCCCTACGCATTTCAATGGAGATTTTGTACCAGTGAAAGAAAACAATGTGTATAAAAAAAGTTACATTAGAGAATTTTACTACATTAGAGAATATTTGTCTTTGCGATAATATTCTTATTTTAAAATGTTCTTTTGGCGATTAAACTTTCCAACACATTTAATATATATGTTGGTTTTAATAGTTTGAGCGAAATGTTCCCCAGGGTGACCACTTTTGACCAACACCCATCGAATGGCACACAGAACACTACCGATCGGGCACAGGCTGCACTTGACCTGCAGGTTCAATCTGTTGGGGAACCCGAGCAGTGAGATCAGGCATCTGGACAACCTCAGCAAAATCAGGCTGTCAACCCCTGATGAATAAGAGTGATGCCGTTGAACTCGCATCACAAAATGACAACAAAGAATTCGGACCATTCGCAGTTCGGTAAATCTCCCATTCCATTGTCTAGTCTGTAGAACATCAGTTGTCAAGAAATAACGATAGTGCTTCATTAAGAACGAAATGGCAAGACACCTTCAAAGTTTTTAGCTCGTCTAAGATAATTTATGTGAAAGGACATACAACGACTTTAATTCCTTTTAATGAAGAGGTGCTGACAGCTACACGGTGGAATGTATGTGGGTGTTGTGTTTATGGAGCTCCAGAAGGCTTTCAATAAATTCCCTCATAATACACTGTTAGTTTAAGCTAAAACCCCAGGATCTAAGTGCAGTTAGGAAAATGGATAAGTGGTCAGAGGGCGACAGGATGCTTTATGGGAAAAGAGCCGAATGGCAGGGGGGGGCGACAAGTTTAATTCCACCAGGATTAGTGCTGGGGCCCTGACTGTTAATTATATCTACGAATGAAACGGGTGATAGGATAGAAAGTCACTGATCCAAGTTGTCTAATCATACAAGATAGATGTTTTTAAGGGCCATCTAAATGGAAGCATAACATTTCAAAGAGATTCTAATCGTTTAAGTGCATGGACAAAATTGTGACAAATGGTCTTTTTTGGGGGGAGATGTAAGGTTGGCCCACTGAAGATAAAATTGGAATCCTTCTAATTGTCATGGCAACAACCTCTCCCTCACTGCCAGAAAGATGAAGGAGTTAGTTATTGACTCAGAAGACTAGGGAAATTCAGCATGTCCCCTACAACTCTGACCAATTCTTACTGATGTTCTGTAGAAAGCATCGTATCCAGATGCAGCACAACTCGTTTAGCAATAGCTCTGCCGAAGACCACAAGTAATTGCAGAGTTGAATTGAAGCCCACCACACAAACCAGCATCCTCCTCATCGATCCGTCTAGATTTCACACCACCTCAAGATAGTAGTGCAGACAACTAGTTATTCAAGTTATTCTAAGTTAGTCACTCAAGACTAGGAATGGCAGGGAGCACCAGAGCTAACAATTCCAAATTTAATAATGTGTACTGATTGGGGTTGATCACATTGAATGGCGGTGCTGGCTCGAAAAGGCCGAATGGCCTACTCCTGTACCTATTTTTTATCTCGGAGAAAACCCACGCAGGTCACGGGGAGAACGTACAAACTCTGTACGGACAGCACCGGTAGTCAGGATTGAACCCGGGTCTCTGGTGCTGTAAGGCAGTAGCTATACCGCTACCCAACATGCCGCCCTAACAAAGTGATTTTTCTTTAATTCTGTGATACACCCACATTGTAGTCTCCATACCACTCACTAGCAACGGTACACAAAATTGCTGGGGAAACTCAGCGGGTGCTAGCAATGTTTATACAGTATATTATCAGCACATGGAACTCCTATACAGCTCCATTGTGAAAATTCCTCATACCAAACACATTTTAACAGGAGCCCAGCACTTTAATCTTGCAGAAAGACCAGAAATGAAATCTCCAGGTGAAAATAAAATTCTGCAGATGCCAGTAATCTAGAAATCTCACAGTGAAACAAAACTGCTGAAAATACTCAAAGGATTTGGTGCTATGTGAGACAAGGAGAGCAAAACAGAGTTAGCCTATTAGGTTGGTAATCTTTCATCACAATTTATATGTTATCGACCTGAGCTAGTTTGTTAGATCTCCCATTGCACTGTATGGTCTGTTGAACATCAGTTTTCAGGAAGTCTTTTATCCAGAGATGCTGCCTGTTCAGCTGAGTTATTCCAGCATTTTTAGTTTAGTTTTTTGATGCATCACGGAAACAGGCCCTTCGGCCCACCGAGTCCGCACAGACCAGAGATCCCCGCATATTAACACTATCCTACACACACTAGGGACAATTAAACATTTTTATACCAAGCCAATTAACCTACAAACCTGTACGTCTTTGACGTGTGGAAGAAAAATGAAGATCTCGGAGAAAACCCACGCTCTCATGGGGAGAACATACAAACTCCATACAGACAGCACCCGTAGTCGGGATCAAACCCGGGTCTCTGATGCTGCAAGTGCTGTAAGGCAGCAACTCTACCTCTTTGCCACCATGCCACCCTTCTGTGTCTATCTTTAGTTTGTTAGTTTAGTTTATTGTCATGTGTACCAAGGTACAGTGAAAGCTTTTGTTCCTTAGCTATTCCTCCTTCCACAGATACTGCCCACATGCTCAATGTCTCTATCATTTTCCGTCCTTATTTTTGGGGAAAAAAATGTCAGCTCTTTAATGTATTTTCGTCAATGGAGAAGCTCCATTCCAATCTGAGAAAACGACCTTGTTCAATGATTGCAGCATTGAGCTGTTAACATGGATCCGACGATATAATTGAACGTATTTGGTGATCACAGAAAAAGAAAATTTTTTTTTTTGAAATTTGAACTTCAGTACTCCATTAAAAAAAGAAAAACATTGAATAAAACGCTCAAGAAGACACAAAAAGCTGGAGTAACTCAACGGATCAGACAGCATCTCTGGAGAAAAGGAATAGAAACATAGAAACATAGAAAATAGGTGCAGGAGTAGGCCATTCGGCCCTTCGAGCCTGCACCGCCATTCAATATGATCATGGCTGATCATCCAACTCAGTATCCTGTACCTGCCTTCTCCCCATACCCCCTGATCCCTTTAGCCACAAGGGCCACATCTAACTCCCTCTTAAATATAGCCAATGAACTGGCCTCAACTACCTTCTGTGGCAGAGAGTTCCAGAGATTCACCACTCTCTGTGTGAAAAATGTTTCATGATGAGACCCTTCTTCAGACATGCTAAGACACCTTCAGACATTCAAAAGGCTCAGCTACTGTAATTCTGTGGCACTGTGATGGCATAATACCCCTTTCGTTGTATAAAAACCCAACCGTGACTAATCATGAGCAATTACACTACGGATACTTTGTCACGTGTGACAGAACGCCACATGTGTGACACCTGGAATGTACTAGACATTTCATATACACAGAATTATTTTCACCAAGATTGTGTTCCCAGATCTCACTGCGTCTGCCGCCAGTTTGAGCATCTGAGGCCCTTGCACATCTTCTTTTCGGCATTTTTTTTCCATGATTGGTATCAGGGGTTATGGGGAGAAGGCAGGAGGGAGAGATAGATTAGCCAAGATTGAATGGTGGAGGAGGCAAGATGGGCCGAATGGCCTAATTCAGCTCCTATCACTTATGACCTTATGACTTTATGATTGTTTTCTACTTAGTCACCACTTTGTGTCTATTCATTTACTGTTGGAAATCTGGACATCACTCACATTTATTACTCATCTCTAATTTCCCTTGAGAACAGGGTGGTCTTCTTCTTCTTATCGAGTCCACACACAAGATTAGAAGTTGTTCAGCCAGAGCTGAACACACTTCTCGGCATCTGCACAATGGTGTCTGTCTTGCGCTTCTTGTGCGTCTTGTGCGTGGTGGTGGAAAGATTGGTTGAAACAGGGCCGCGACGTGAACGCTCTTTCCTTGACCCCAACAGGGTGGTGAGCTGCTTTCTTGAACCATTTCAGTCATCAGGTGAAGGTGCTTCTACCGAGAGTTGGGTTGGGTGCTTCAGGATTTAGCCCCAATAATAGTGAGGGATCAGTGACATATCTTCAGGTCTCTGGTATTATAGGGTAGCATGATTCCATGCAGTCAGTACTGCAACCTCATTGCCCCAGGGATATGCCTTAGGTTTTAACTTTGGGTGCTTTCTATGCATAGTTTTTACATTCTCTACATGTTTATTTGTGTTTCCGTTGAATACGTCAGTATCCTCCCACATGTCAAGACACATTTATTAGGTTTAGTAGGTTTATTTCATGCTGCTAATTACCACCTAGTGTAGACAAGAGGCAAATGAGCATCTGAGAAAGAACAAGTTGCTGAGATGCAGAAATATCAAGAGAAGGGGAATAGGATTAATGGTTGCCTTGCGGGCAAACCTCGGGCTTCATGACCTCCTCTGGTAACTTGGAAGAGAACCTCCAGGTGTTGGTTCAGCTTCACCACTGCTATCTACGTTCCTTAGTGCTAGAGGCTATGGCCTGGACAAGTAACAGTTGTTATACATTGTTGATATACATTGCATCCACAGTTGGTGCAGAGGATAAAACACTTTAACTCCCACTCCCATTCTCACACTGACCTTTCTGTCCTGGGCCTCCTCCTCTGCCAGAGTGAGGCCTAATGCAAATTGCAGGAACAGCACCTCATATTTCACGTGGGTAGCCTACATCACAGCTGTATGAACATTGACTTCTCTAACTTCAAGTAACCCTTGTTTTTCCTCTCCCTCCATCCCTCCCCCACCCTAGTTCTCCAACTAGTTTCACTGTCCTCCTGATTAATGTTACTGTCTGTATGTCTCCTTGTCACTTTCCCCTCAGCCAACAATGAAGCATTGTACATTTCCTTCATCACATCTGCTTTGATTTACCCTTTTCACACCTTACTCTTCTATATCTCTAGTCTCCAGACTCTCAGTCTGAAGTAGGGTCACAACCCCAAATGCCACCCATTCCTTCTCTCCAGAGATGTTCTCTGTCCCGCTGAGTTACTCCAGCATTTTGTGTCTACGGATGAATATTTGGAGTAGTTGTTGGTATCCCTGTTAAGTAGACAGCTTTGTCATGGATGGTGACAACCATCTTGGTGGTGCTGCACTCACCCAGGCTAATGGTGAGCATTCTATCGCACTTCTGCCTTTTGTCTGGGTTGGTGGAAAGGCCTTGGTGAATGAGGAGGAGAGTCTCTCACTGCAGGACACCCAACCTCTGATCTTTACTTTATAGTTTTAGAGATACAGCGTGGAACCAGGCCCTTCAGCCCATCGGGTCCGCGCCGACCAGCGATCCCCGCATATTAACACTATCCTACACACACTAGGGACAATTTTTACATTTACCAAGGCAATTTACCTACAAACCTGTACGTCTTTGGAGTGTGAGAGGAAACCAAAGATCTTGGGGAAAACCCACGCGGTCACGGGGAGAATGTACAAACTTCATACAGACAGCACCAGTAGTCGGGATCGAACCCGGGTCTCCGGCGCTGCAAGCGCTGTAAGGCAGCAACTCTACCGCTGCACCACAGTGCCGCCCCAATCTGTTGTTTTAACCATAGTATTTATGAGCATGATCCTCTCTCTATGCTTCAAAATCGTTCCTTGTACCAATATACTGCTCGAAGTCAAATGTGTGGCTTCCCTGAAGTTTCCTGCAACGTTTCACTATGCTAAGTGTGCACCATAAATGAAAGCCAGCGAGGTGCTCCATGAAACAAATTGCCATTGCAATAAAACAGCTACCCGAAAAGTTTACAATAATGAACTATTGATGTTTTCTGTTATTTATGTAGAAATGCGAACTTTATTAGAGGGCATACTGTATATATGCTTTAATGCAAATATTAAGTAGTTGCTGCTAGATATATTGTATGTTGTTCTGCTGTGAGATTTGTTAGCTCAGAACTCTATTCAAATCCACTTAACAGTGCGAAGCAAATCTAATTGCCTGGTAGGTACAAAATAAATTTACAATGGAAAGTTAAATCATTTAAAATCAATATATACTTTTGACAACAATGTAATTACTGCCACACCATCCTTTACATCGCAAAATAATGTCAACTTCGAGTGTGGCACTTTATTCTTTAATTTAAATTTTTAGTTTTTTTTTTCATTCTTTCTGTCACTTTTCCTCTCAATACCCTGTCTTTAATTCATTTCCTGAACCTGAATACTCAGCTATACTTTACAATTTCTTGAGTCAGATTTGTACTGTTAATTTAATCTGTTAGGTTAAGAACACCCACGGTTACTTTGCTTTTTGTTCAGGAGGCCGGTAACTTGTAGAGTTTGTCACATTGAGGTTGAGTAGGCTGTGACTCTATTCCTTGGAGCACAGGAGGATGAGGGGTGATCTAAAGAGAGGTGTCTAAAATCATGAGAGGAATAGACTGGGTAGATGCTCAGAGTCTCTTGCCTGAGGACCAGAGGACATAGGTTTAAGGTCAAGGGGAAAATGATTTAATAGGAATCTGAGGGGCAACTTTTACACACAAAGGGTGATGGGTGTATGGAACAAGCTGCCAGAGGAGGTAGTTGAGGCAGGGACTATCCCAACATTTATGAAACAGTTAGACAGGTACATGGATAGGACAGGTTTGGAGGCATACAAAAATGCTGGAGAAACTCAGCGGGTGCAGCAGCATCTATGGAGCGAAGGAAATGGGCAACGTTTCGGGCCGAAACCCTTGGGTTTCGGCCAGAAACGTTGCCTCTTTCCTTCGCTCCATAGATGCTGCTGCAACCGCTGAGTTTCTCCAGCATTTTTGTATGCCTTCGATTTTCCAGCATCTGCAATTCCTTCTTAAACACAACAGGTTTGGAGGGATATGGAGTAAGTGCAGGCAGGTGGGACGAGTGTACCTGGGACATTGTTGGCCGATGTAGGCAAGTAAGGCCGAAGGGCCTGTTTCCACACTGTATCACTCTATGAGTCTATGATATTTGTTCCAGTCCATGGTTTAACAATGTCTTGCAATGTGCCATACTCATTAAAAGGCCAAAGCAAGTCACTTTAATCTCACATGGCATTTTTGGACCATCATCATTTTACGTTAAAGTGAATATAAAACAAATAATTGCAATCTCTCAGGCATTATTTATTACTAAAGGCATGATGATTTTTTCTTTCAAAAAATAATCAGTAGCCTGGGTGATCCTGAGAGAGTTCGCACTTGGTCCCAAAGATCCTCACGCTGATTGCTGGAGCTTCCACAACAGGTCGGCACAGTGGTGCAGCGGTAGAGTTGCTGCCTTACAGCGAATGCAGCACCGGAGCCCCGGGTGCGATCCCAACAATGGGTGCTGTCTGTATGGAGTGTGTACATTCTCCGTGTGACCATGTGGATTTTCTCCGAAATCTTCGGTTTCCTTGGTTAATTGGCTTGGTAAATGTAAAAATTGTACCTAGTGGGTGTAGGATAGTGTTAATGTGCAGGGATCGCTGGTTGGCCTGGACCCGGTGGGCCGAAGGGCCTGTTTCGGCACTGATTCTCTCGACTAAGCTAAAGGTCCAGCTGTGATAAACTACCTCCAACAGTTTCTTCAGAGCCACCTGGCAAATCTCTTCTGCGATCCCACACCTGGCCCAGGCTTGAGTTAAGTAACTCTATTTATTTCAATGTAGATAAATGATTGCAAAGCAGGGAGGCAACGTTTATTGCAATGTAACTTATATCTTTTAAATAATTGTATTTTTTTACTTAATTATTTTCTAGCATTAAAAAAATCTTTGGACTTCTTGTAAAATAGAAACATTTGTTCTTCATAGGCAATGTGTATTTTTCCATGATAGACACAAAAAGCTGGAGTACCTCAGCGGGACAGGCAGCATCTATGGAGAGAAGGAATGGGTGACATTTTGGGTCGAGACCCTTCTTCAGACGGGATTAGGAAACGAGAGATACTGTATAGACGGTGATGTGGAGAGATAAAGAACAATGAATGAAAGATATGCAAAGAAGTAACGATGATCATGATATCAGTCTGAAGAAGGGTCTCGAACTGAACCGTTGCCAATTCCTTCTCTCCATAGATGCTGCCTCACCTGCTGAGTTCCTCCAGCATTTTTTGTCCACCTTCGATTTTTGAAGCATCTGCAGTTCTTTCATAAACACGATGATAAAGGAAACATGCCATTGTTAGCTGTTTGTTGGGTGAACATTAGAATCTAGTGCGACTTGGATGGGGGAGGGATAGAGAGAGAGGAAATGCCGGGGCTACCTGAAGTGAGAGAAATCAATATTCATGCCACTTGTCTGTAAGCTGCCGAAGCAACATAAGAGATGCTGTTCCTTCAATTTGCGTTTAGCCTCACTCTGACAATGGAGGAGACCGAGAACAGAAAGTTTGTGTGGGAATGGGAAGGAGAATTAAAGTGTCCAGCAACCAGGAGATCAGGTTGGTTCAGGTGGGCTGAGCGAAGATCGCAAAACGATCACCCAGTCGCGTTTGGTCGCGCCATTGTATAAGAGTCCACATCTTGAACAACAGATACAGTATATGAGGTTGGAGGAGATGCAAGTGAACCTCTGACTAACCTGAAAAGATTGCTGGGGTCCCTGGACAGTCGAGGGAGGAGGTATAACGATTTTTCGATGTTTTGGATGACATCTACACTGTAAATGCATCAATTGTAATCATGTATTGTCTTTCTGCTGACTTGTTAGCAGGCAACAGAAGCTTTTCACTGTACCTCGGTACACATGACAATAAACTAAACTGAACTAAACCGATTTCAATCTTGACAGCCCTGAAGTCATGGCTCAACTTGGTGACAAAACCATTCCCAAGGGAATGCTTGGGTTTAAATCGATGTCGTTTATAGCCCGAAAGCCATGTAAGGACATCAGCAACCATCTCAGTGCTAGCTTCATAGAATGAATTGGAAATCCAGGCAAAGTCTCCAAGGGGCAAGACATCAGTGAATGTAGCCAGAATTGAGCTTCCCGAGCGTGACACAAAAATATTTTAGGTATTGCAATTGTTTCATATCAGTGACTACATTGTAATTAATATTAATTGAGAAGCACTTTCAAATTAAAGTCAATCAAAAAAAAATAGTTTTTTTGGAATACTTGGGCAGTGTTTTCGCGTTGGTCGGTGCCTCATACCCGCACATACATACGCCATGTCAGCACTATTATGGTCAAAACCATATTAAATTCTTAAGGGATTGGACAGGCTAGATGCAGAAAAAATGTTCCCGATGTTGGGGGAGTCCAGAACCAGGGATCACAGTTTAAGAATAAGGGATTGGCCATTTAGGACTGAGATGAGGAAAAACTTTTCACGCCAGAGTGTTGTGAATCTGTGGAATTCTCTGCCACAGAGGGCAGTGGAGGCCAATTCACTGGATGTATTTGGGAGAGAGTTAGATCTGACTCTTCGGGCTAACGGAATCAAGGGATATGGGGAGAAAGCAGGGCACTGATTTTGGATGATCAGCCATGATCTTATTGAATGGCGGTGCTGGCTTGAAGGGCCGAATGGTCTGCTCCTGCACCTATTTTCTGTCTATGTTCCAACAGCACGTGCACATGGAACGCTGGCTGGACATCTGCAGAGGAGCTGATTGTGATGACAGCTGTTCTGCTGTTGAACATCAGTGGCAACAAGTGCAGAAAGGAACCACAGATGCTGGTCTATACCGAAGGTGGACATAAAGTGCTGGAGCAACTCAGAGAGTTAGGCAACTTCTCTGGAGAAAAAGGATGGGTGACGTTTTGGGTCAGGACCCTTCTTTAGATGGAAAATCGAGGGGAGGGAACACAAGGTAACAAAAGGCCAGAACAAAGCAGGGCCAGCAACAGATGACCAAGGAAGGGTGGAGCCCATAATGGCCCATTGTTGGGTGTGGAAGAGGTGATAACAAAGAGATACAAGGATGTGAATAGTGGAACTAGTAGGGCAACTCAGATGGGGGAGAGGGGACAGAGGGAATGCAGGGGTTACTTGACATCAACATTCAATGTTTCGGCCCGAAACGTCACCTATTTCCTTCGCTCCATAGATGCTGTTGCACCCGCTGAGTTTCTCCAGCATTTTTGTGTACCATCAGCATTCACACTGCTGGGTTGTAAACTGAGTGGCAATGGGGTATCTCAATGCTCCAGCTTAAACAAACATAAGAGCATAAGTACCAGGAGCAGGAGACAGTCAGATGGATCCTTCTGCCATTCAATAAGATCTTGCTGCTCTGATCTTGGTATCTCTACTTTCCTGTCGGATCTCCATAATCCTTCATTTCACTATTGTCCAAAGATGTGTCAGTTGCCCTCTAGGATATATTCATAAATTCGTAAGTGATAGGAGTAGAATTAGGCCATTCGGCCCATCAAGTCTACTCCGCCATTCAATCATGGCTGATCTTTCTCTCCCTCCAAACCCAATTCTCCTGCCCTCTCCCCATAACCACCGACACCCATACCAATCAAGAATCTATCAATCTCTGCCTTGAAAATATCCATTGACATTGAGAGGTTCTCCACCCTGTGACTAAAGAAATACCTCCGCATCTCCTTCCTCAAGGAACATCCTTTAATTCTGAGGCTATGTTCTCTGTCCTCTGGCCCTAGATGCTCCCACTAGTGGAAACATCCGTGGGAGGAGAAATCAAACTAACATTTCACGTTGAAGACCAAACCTTTAACCCGATTTCTCTTCTCACAGATACCGCTTGACCTCTTGAGTATTTCCAGTGTTTACTTTTTTTTATTTTCGATTAAACACCTACATTAGAATAGCTCGGCCGCGGGCCAGTGGACGACATCGTCGGGAGCTGGTGGCTGTTCTCCGGAGCTCCCGCGGCAACAGCTGCATCCGCTGGACTGGAGGGCGGCAGCTTCGACCACCCTGGGCCGCGGCGCTTGAACCGGCCCGTTCGCGGAGCTCGGTTGAGCCGCGGGACTGACTACCATCGCCCGGTGGGGTAACGCCTCAGCGCAGAGGGGGAATGAGGAAGGAAGAGACAGTAACTTTAAGATGTTGCCTCCATCACAGTGAGGACGTGCCTGGTGAACTCACTGTGGTGGTGGATGTTAATTTGTGTTTATTGTGTGTTTTGTTGTTTATTATTATATGTATGGCTGCAGGCAACGATATTTCGTTCAGACCAAAAGGTCTGAATGACAAATAAAGGATCTAATCTAATCTAATCTAATCTCTCTTATTCTAAAAGGCTCTTATCGTATCTGCCTCCAACACCACCACGTGCGTTCCAATTCCCCACTGCTGTCTGTGTAAAAACTTGACCCGTACATCTCAATGGAACTTTCCCTCTCTCACCTTATAGTCATGCCCCCTATCAATGCCTCTCATTGTTTTATACTACTTCTATCAAGTCTCCCCTCAACCTCCAATGTTCTGAGTTTCGAGAATGGTATCCATGTTTGCGAGGGAGTTAGCCACATGAGAATTCTACACGACCTGCCTGCCTCTCCTAGGAGTCACCTATTGATTCGGCCGAACCATTGTTGCGGCCACCACCATGAGACGATTGTCTGTAATGCTCTCTCCCTTTTCTACGCTGCACAGTGTGCCCCACTGTCACTCCAGGCAAGCCATCAGTCCGGAACAAGTTGCAGACCATAGTCCTCAGGGACATGTGTCTTTTCCCTGATTTCCACAATCTGACAGGAAGAGTACGTCCTTTTATTCTAAGGCACAGATTCTTGGTTAGTACGGGTCTCAGAGATTATGGAACGAAGGCAGGAGAATGGGGTTAGGAGGGAGAGATAGATCAGCCCTGATTGAATAGCGGAGTAGACTTGATGGGCCGAATGGCCTAATTCTGCTCCTATCTCTTACGATCACCCAGAGTGTTTAAGGAGCAATCGGCCTTTATCTTCAGTAAGAAAGTATTTGTATGAAGCTTGTGCTTCAGTAAGGATGCCCTCATTGTATTTTGCCTCCTAGAGGTGTATGCAGGCTGCCCCAGGTGCAGGCTGGCTTGAGACACCTAGAATAACTACTGTAACTGGTTATGGCCACTCATGTTGCATACCCTGCAAAACCTCTATTTACAAGCCATTAATCTGCATACTTTATCCCACAGAAATATTTCCCTTGCCACATTCTATGCCTATCGCTACAACAGAATGCAATGCTCTTACTTCATCCTATCATAAGATGCACAAAGTATGAAATATTATAAAATCTACAACACAAGGTAGATGTCTCTATCAGTCCTTTATCAGTGTGCTTAGAACAAGCACAAGGGCATGATTTACGCAGGATTATGGACATTTTAGTCCAGTTCGTTGGGGAAACAACAAGAAAATATGAAGTCATCTAATCCCATATCACTGGGAACATTGTACCCTGGGCAGAATAAACAGCTGAAATGGTTACAGTCAATTGTACTTGCCAACAAATTCAAATTCAGGTAATTGAGTCATTGGGGGCTGCACTGGATAGGAGCAATAAGTGGGAGCTGCAATAGCAATGTGTAATAGCTCACATTCTGATGAACCTAGGCAGGCTTGTGTGGAAGTTTGGCTACCAAGTCGTTACCATGATTCAGTTCCCAGCCAGCACTAATTGTGCTGTTGATTGCCTTATTGCATCACCGTGGGGTTCAATTTCATGAGCAATTAGCACCAGTTTGCACTGCTTAAAAATAAATAGCCTGCCCATCTTTTTTTTTTTAAATGGGGCCGCAGCAAGCAATGGGAATTATTCTGGACATAACTGCAGCTTTATTGAGGCGGGACAATGCAGAAGAAATCACGTAGCCTGTTCGGTAACAGAAGTGGATAATTCTTCCTACTATTAGATGTTGCCTCTGTGTGTGATGAACATTGGCTGTATTTTTCAGGTCTAGTTTGGCAGCATTGACTTCAAATCAGCACTGTGTGCTGACTGATGTTGCAGTATCTCTGCTTTACATATGCCTGGTGCGTGAGAGTGTCAGATGCACTAATACTCATCCCAAGCAGCTGGAGTGACTTGCATTATAAATATGCATTGGGCACTTTCCTTGCCAAATTGGAAATAAATTACTACCTGTAATAGCAGTCTGCCAATGAGGGATATGCATCCAAACTTGGAAGCCTTTCTCCACTAATGTGCATGATTTTTTTAAATTGTTCCTCTCCATGTCAATCTATGTAGATACCCATTTTTTTTTTACTGGGTCCACATCAAAAGGATTTGATTCTTCCTTCCCCCCCCCCCACATTGAAATGTACATTGTGTCAGTTCTCAAGGGGAAATGCGTATGATGTTAACATTGAAAGCCATTTCTCTTCCTATTGAAAAGTCTAAGTACGTGTGTGGCAGATTGCAGTAATGGAAGAAATGCGTTCATTTTACCTGAGAAGTCACAATGTAAAACTCTTTTATAAATGCACTTGAATAAGATAAACTGATCCTTTATCTTGTCCATTTTCTTTCCTGATGACCATATCCCTTGATTAGGGTACTAACCAAAAATCCAACAGTCTGAGTTCACCAGCCAGACACACTTTCCATTGAAAACAGCTCCTTGACATTCATTCTGTCATGCCCTAATGAGGTTATCTCACATTCTTTGAAGATCAGTGTTTCCTCAGGAGAACACCTTCACATGCAAGGACTCAGTCAAATGAACGTGTGCTGTCCTGCCTCAAAGGTAACTATATTTCTTTGGGTTTGGAGACTGTCACTACACACACTAGGGTGCCACAATGGCACAGCGGTAGAGCTGCTCCATTACAGTGCTTACCTGGGTTTGATCCTGACCATGGGTGCTTGTCTGTATGATGTTCGTACGTTCTCCCTGTGACCGCGTGGGTTTTCTCCAAGATCTTCAGTTTCCTCCCACACTCTAAAGACGTACAGGATTGTAGGTTAATTGGCTTGGTGTAAATGTAAAATAGTCTCCAGTGCGTGTGTTAATGTGCAGGGATCGCTGGTCAGAGCAGACTCGGTGGGCTGAAGGATCTGTTTCCGTGCTGTATCTCTAAACTAAACAAAAGGACCACTTCAGACGTGGTCTCACCAAAATGCTACAATTTGGGCAAGAATCCCTCTCTCTTGTACTCAAAACATTACTTTAATGAACTTCAATAAAGCCCTTGCCTTTGTGATTGTTCCCAGTAGTTATACATAAGCCTAGTTCATTCAGTGCACCACCTAACCAGATTCCTCTCTATATATATATATTTAGTTGTTGTGTATGATGGAACTGCAGATGCTGGTTTACACCGAAAATAGATACAAAATGCTGGCGTATCTCAGCGGGTGGCAGCATCTCTGGAGAGATGGAATGGGTGACATTTTGGGTCAAGACCCTTCTTCAGACATTTCAATGTAGTTGTTTTATTTTTTCTCTATTTGTCCTACCTCACATTTTCCATCTGTTAATTTCTTACTCATTATCCGCTATCCTTTATGTATTTTTCATAGCTCCCATTATCACCTCACTCACTATCATCAGCAAACCTGAATGTACTGCACTGTCCTTATATCTATCACTGATATACACTGTAAATTTCTGAGACCTCATTACTGATCCTGTCACTAAACTACTATCCATGTTAATATTATTATTCCGACCACATGAGCCCTTACTGAGTGTAACAATTAAATGCATTTTGAAAATTGAGACAGGTCACTTTATTCTCCTTTATCTATTCTGCTGGTTAAACTCCCTAAAATGTTGGTTATACTCTCTAAAAGCGCTTTTAAACTTGTCAAATGTGATTTCCCTTTTATAAACTTATCTCATTTGACTCCACCTCATCTACAACTTTATGTGCCCTGTTACCATGTCCTTCATAGTGAATTCCAATATCTCCCCAACAAATGTCATCTATAGATGGGTTGCATGTCCTGATATTGTCTTTCTTCTTGAAAAGCAGTTCCACGATTGCTATCACATCTTTTAGGCTTTTCTGGAATCTGGGAATTTTTGAAAGATGATCACCAATGGATTCACCATCCCTGAAACTACTTGTTTAGGAAAGCTTGGAAGTAATCCTTGAGGTCCATGGGGTTTTGCTGGCTTTTGGTCCTCCTACTCGCTCCAATGGTTTCCCTCCATATTGTCCAAATCACTTTAGGATTCTCACACTTGATAAACTCTCTGCTCCCCAATATTTCCAGGGAAAGTGGAATAGTCTCCTACTGTGAAGGCAAATAAAAAAGATGGGTAACTGTTATATTTGATATGGAAGGTGGAGGGGTAGGTAGTGTAGAGAAAGCAGGGACTCTGCAGAAGGACTTGAACAGGTGAGAGAAGTGGCAGATGGAATACAGTGCAGCAATGTGTGGAGTCATGCAGTCATGCATTTTGGTAGTAGGAAAAAAGGCGTAGACTATTTTCTAAATGGGTAGAGAATTCAGAAATCAGAGGTGCAAAGGGACTTGGGAGTGCCGGTGCATGATTCCCAAAAGGTTAATTTGCAAGTCAAATCAGTAGTAAGGAAGGCAAATATAATGCTAGCATTTATTTTGAGGGGAATAGAATGTAAAAACATGAATGTAATGCTGGGCTTTATAAGGCACTCGTCAGACAGCATTTGGAGCATTGTGAGCAATTTTGGGGCCAACATCTGAGGAAAGATGTGCTAGCTTTGGAGAGGAAGTTTATGAGAATGATCACTGGGATAAGTGGGTTAACATATGATAAGCGTTTGACGTCACTGGGCCTGTACTCGCTGGACTTTAGAAGGATGAGTGAGGACCTCTTTGATACTTAACAAATAGTTAATGGCCTCCATAGAGTGGATGTAGAGAGAAAGTTTCCACCAGTGGGTGAGCCTAGGAGGGGGGGGGGGGGGGGGGGAGGGGGGAGGGGGGAGGGGGGGAGGGGGGAGGGGGGGGGGGAGGGGGGAGGGGGAGGGAGAGGGGGGGGGGGGTCCTGCATCAACAGAGGCTATAACCTCCGAATAAAAGGATGTACCTTTAGAAAGGAGATGAGGAGGAATTTCTTTAGTCAGAGGGTGGTGAATCTGTGGAGTTCATTGCCACAGATATTTTTTAAGGTGGAGATTGATAGCCTCTTGACTAGTATGGATGTCAAGGGTTATGGGAAAAAGGCAGGAGAATGCGGTTGAGAGGGAAAGATAGATCAGCCATGATTGAAAGGCAGAGTAGACCTGATGGACCGAATGGTCTAGTGCTACTCCTATCACTTATGAACATATTAATGCTACAACAACCTCCTGCAATGTTTGAGTGTCCTTTGGCATTTCCTTCTGGGTCCTCACAATTGCATTTTTGTGGAAATATCCGCCCACTTTTCACAATTGGGAAGATTTCTAATCCAAGGGCTGCTTTCTTGAACACAATGTCAGAAATGTCCTCCATATGAGTCTGAATCTTGGACTCCGGTATTTATATAAAATAATCCTGCACTATTTTGTGTCCATGTCAGTTTACCATGAGTCAAGGATTTGTTGCAGTTTTTTGTTTAGTTACAGAAATTGTGCCTGAATATAATATTCATAACTCCCCTGGAAATCGGGCAGGATTGAGACTCATCAATTCTGAGCCAAAATTCCTTGAGCTGCAGACACCAAGTGAAAAGATGCTCACCTTTAGATTATTCTGCTTTCTATCAACATCCACTCACTGCAGGTACAATAATTCCACAACCACAACATTAAGACAAATACGGATAAAATCTTCTTTTCATCAGGGCCCACAACCTTATTACCTCATTACCATTAGTTTTGAATCATCCATGTTCAATGAATCTGTTCCAGCCAATTATCTGGGATACTAAAGCTACTTGTTTACCACTTTATACTACTGCAGTATTAAATTCCAAGTTTAAGAGAATTCAACTAAATCAAATATAATTTGTATATGAACATAAAATCATCCCCTGACTCACAAAACTTTGTACCAATATGATCGTGAACATCTTTCATTAGTTTCTCTTGGTGTATTTTGATGATAGAGTGGAAATGTGTACAGTGTTCACGGATCTCTTTATAACGGATTTTGGTTATAACGGACTGACTTGCCGATGGCTGCCAAAGCCATCCCTGGCTCTCGTCGCCACCCTGGCCACTTGCAATGCCAGATGCCTGTAAGTTGCCACCAACTCGTGCCATGTCCCTGGCCGGCAGCTACCTGTATGCCATCCCCCCTCGCACTGCCTCCCTGGTCCCTTGCAACCCCAGCTGCCTGCGTGCCACTATTGGCCCGGGCTACCTCCCTGGCTACAGGCACCACACATGCCACCCACACCCAGGCTCACGGTACTTCCCTGGCCGCCAGCTGCCCACACACCACCCCTGGTTCTTGATTATGCTGGTGGCCTCGCCGAGGCACTATGAAGTTTAGATGGATTCAATAAAAAGGAGGTTGGTTTGTGTGATGGTCTAGATTGCATCCACAATTCTCTGCAATTTCTTGAGGTCTTGAATGGAGCCGTTCCCAAACCATGTTGTGCTGCATCCCAATAAGATGGCTTCTACAACGCATCTTTAGAAGTTGGTGAGCGTTGTTGGGGACATGCCGAACTTCCTAAACCTTCTGTGGAAGTAGAGGCATTGGTGTGCTTTCTTGGCCACAGTGTGGCTGGTCCAGACAAGTCGCTGGTGATATTTATTCCTAGGAACCTGAAGCTTTCATCCATCTCTACTTTGGCACCATCAATGTCAACCAGAATGTATGCACTGCTTCACTTCCTGAAGTCAGTCACAATCTCCTTTGTCTTGCTGACATTGTTGGTTTGGCACCAGATAACAAGGTTCTCCATCTCCTTTCTGGATTCCGTCTCATCTTTATTTGATATCTGGCCCACTACAGTGGTGTCGTCTGTGAACTTGTAAATTGAGTTGGATTGGCATTTCGCCACACAGTCATGAGTGCACAAGGAGTATAGAAGGGGGTTGAGAACACATCCCTGCAGGGCACCAGTGTAGAGGATTATCATAGAGGATCATTTGTCACCTATCCTCACCGATTGTGGTCTGTTGGTCAGGAAGTCGAGGAGTTGAGTGCTGACTCCAAATTCAACGAGTTTGGAGATGAGGTGGGTTGGGATAATGATGTTGAAAACAGAAGATAGACACAAAAAGCTGGAGTAACTCAACGGGACAGGCAACATCTCTGGAGAGAAGGAATGGGTGGCGTTTCAGGTTGTGACCCTTCATTGAAAACTGGAGTCGATGAATAGGAGTCAAGCACAGCTATCATTTTGATACAGGTGTTCCAGGGATGAGTGCAGGGCCAAGTAGTGGGCATCAGCCATGGACCTGTTGTGGCGATAGTCAAACTAAAATGGATCAAGGGCAAATGATTGTGAGATTTCATTTTACCTTGTATGGTTGCAATTGACATTGAAGATTGTCTAGTGCTCATAAATGTATGTAGAAAATGCATTTTGCTTTATGTTGGCTGGATGACTGATGGATAAAAGTATTTTGTAAAAGCAACAGGTTCTTGTTATGCTGTGTTTGGACACAGAAGTTGCATATAATCAGACTTATACAATATACAATACAATACAATATGTATTGACATTTGAACCTCAGTGAATCTCAAACGAAACTCTGTTTCTACAGCCATACAAACAAAAAATGATTCCTACTAGACACACAACTAATTTAATTCACACAAACATCCATCACAGTGAACCTCCTCCTCGCTGTGATGGAAGGCAAAGTCTTTTCTCCCCCCTGCTCTCCATTCTTCTCCTGGTTGAAGCCCCAGGCGGGCGATGGTAAGTCCCACGGCCATTTTAGGCCGCGCCGGGCGATGTACGGCCCCGCTCCAGGTCTAAATGTCACAATGTTAGAGCCCCCGGCAGGTGTTCGAATGTCCCGCGGCCATTAAAGCCATGCCGGGCAATGTACGGCCCCGCTCTGGGTCGTTCCAACCCCGCGACACGGGCTGGAGAAGTTGCGTTGGGGAGCTCCGGAAAGCGGTCTCCCACCCGGACCCGCGAGCTCCCGATATCACAGTCCACCGGACCTACAGCTGCAGCTGGAGCCTCCGAGCTCCAGTGGACTTTACTCTACTGGAAGTGACTACACAATTATTGACTGCATAGATAAAAACAGGATTTAGCATCAATAATCAACCTCGTGCTAATATCTCAAACAGAAAACATAAATGGAGTTAACTTTTGTTAATTTGTGTTCTGTAGTGATTCTTCCTGGTATTTTGCAATACAATACAATAATACTTTAGCCGAGTATGTTTTGCAACATACGAGGAATTTTCTGTATTTATACCATCCCTGTGGGGAACTACTGTACCTTATATTAAACATTCGGAGAGGACAAGTTTCATCAATGCTCTGATACAAAATGAACAATGATGGTGGGTTTAGTTGATTCTCCAAACATTCACCTATTGCACTTACATTTTAAATAATATTTATGATTATTGCAAAAAAAAGTTTCTGGTGATTCTATTAATGCAGGGGCTTAATCTCATAAATCCATGAATAGCATCAAACATAAAAAGATATTTTGACAGTGATTTTCCACCTCTGACTCTTTGCACAAAAATCATTCAAACGGTTGCTCTCTCTGACAAAAATATTCATTAAAAACATTTCACTGCACTGCCTTTTAATATACTGCAAGCATTCAACCTGTGCGGGGAGCTTCCAGAAATTGCACAAATACTGTGTAATTATCTACCAGCTCCCTGCTGGCTGCTGCTGATTCCTTGCAAAGAGAACAGCACATTTACAGATCTCAGCTCCTGTGTTCATTGTCCCTGCCAGGAATACGATGCAGTGCTTCATTATCCCAGGCCTGATCAAACTTGATAGATTTGGCCATTATTCTTGTATATGTCAAGAGCCTTTACCCACCACCATCTCCCCCCACACACACCACTACCTACTTCACCCCCTCCCACTCACACACGCACGGAAGCACGCGTGCACGCACATACACACTCACACACTCTCTCACAGACACTCTCACACACACTCTTACACAGACTCACACAAACATGCACATGCTCCCATACACGCACGCACTCTCACACATAGACACTCACACTCTCACTCACACTCACACTCTCACACAGACATGCACACGCTTACACACACTCTCACACTCACACTCACACTCTCACACACAAACTCTCACACACACACACACACACACACACACACACACACACACACACACACACACACACACACACACACACACACACACACACACTCTCACACACACAAACACTCACACAGACACTCTTACACACACTCACATGCACTCACACATACACACAGACACTCTCACACAC